>NW_026623868.1:297635-301912 GCF_030028575.1 Malurus melanocephalus | reverse complement strand
CTCAGCCGGTCCCGGGGCTCTCCCCTCACGGCCGGGCCGAGGGCGCCGCCTGGCGGAGGCGGCGGTAGCGGTCGGGGCTCGTCCCGGGCCGAGCTCCGCAGTCGGGCGCCCCTGAGCTGCGGCCAGCGGGCCGGGGGACTGCAGGGGCAGCGCCGAGCGGCAGAATCTTCTCCCGGCCACACACGGGGCACGGAGGCGCCCAACAGGGCGGCTGGAAGTGCAACACACGCCCCCTCCTTGGGAAAGCAGCGGCAGAGGCCCTGATAGAATAAGAACTACAGCCCAGGGAACGATCCCAGAAGAGCTTCAGAGGGCAATGAATCATTCTCTTGTGTCCTTGCTACAGCCAATTTAATTGCTTAACTGCAATAAGAGCAGAAACTCTGCATTTTTCTTGGTAATATTTATTGTGAATGTTGAAATGTCATGTAGTTTTGAACTAAGAGATGAACTGATTTGATAGGTAAGTAATATAATTAATTGGAAGACCCTTCCATGACAATTATACATATATCATGTACATCCAAGCCATTCAAATGAGAAAATGCCACCTTGAAAATGAAGTAGAGAATTTAGTCATTGCTGAACATACAAGAATATGTCTATTTAGGTATTCTACACAAAGGAATCCTTGTGTACAGAAAAGAGACCTTGTTGATTATCTGATACAATCAAGTGCCTGTGAAATATAGTCCCTTACAGAAAGTATTCAATTCCTTCATGATTTAGAGACCTTCTTTCAGCTTGGAGTGCTCTCTTTCATATTCACAACTTGAAGCAGATAGTCCATCATCTAATAAAAAGAGAAACACATTATTTATGTACCGGTCCTGAAAAAAGTAATTCACCAAGTTTATAAACCTATTGTAAGTTAATAAGCCTAAGAGAAAACGGCTCTGTGCATTCACATAACAAACATATTCCTAATAATCTTTCCAAAACAGTACCCATTTGTCTTGGTTAGTGCAATAACCAACTGCCAAAGTAGGAGGAAAGTCATTCTCCCAAATAATTCTGTCTGCCATCCCATTTATATATTGTCTCATTAGTGTTTAAAAGCCAACTCATAGAAACAATTTAAAATTTATTTTCCAACTTACTTTTGCACTTAGTCCAACTTGCAGGAGAGGTTTCCCTTCCGACTTTTAACTACATTAACTGTAATTTATGGGCAGAACAAAGAGCAGGCAAGGTTATTAACTGAAAASAAGAAAATAACACAGCTGCACCATTCTGAGCCAAACTCACAGAATTATTGTGCTCATCTCTTCCCCTTTTTGACAATTTGTATGTTACAGCCATTTCCCTACTCTGGCTGAGTCCTTTAGAAAGAATTCTTTTCTTAAGAAACATATAGCCTCGTGTGAGGTTTAGTGGTGATGCCCTGGATGATTTTGAGCTAATAAGCAAGACCCTGAATTGAGTTACGTAAGGTATTTATCTGTTTTTACTTCTAGTTTTGGGGGTTCCTTATCTTAAATTTAAAATTCAAGCTCTAAATTATATTAGCTAAATTTGAAAGCATCCATGAAACTACAGAAGTTCTTGTAGTCCATTTCTTCCCAACACAGCCATTCTTTGCTGTGTGCAGCAGGTGAGACGCAGGGCTGCAGACACAGACTCCTAGTGGTTGGCATCTCTGTGAGTCCATGGGAATTGCAGCCCTGGGTGGGGATGTGCTCCTGGGACAGCTATTCCAGCAGCTGGCAGCAGGGCTCATGATCTACCTTCTTTTGGTCACATTTAATGTCTCAGTCCAACAGGCCACTGCACAGGAAACAGTAACCCGCTGTAAATCTGGTGTCCGATTCCTCCTAGAATTAGTTTCTGTTCCAAACTCACATGAAACATGCCTGGAAAAGTATTTCCTGGCACGCACAAATTTTTATATGTGCTGCGCCATCATCTTCAGTTTCCTGTACCTGGTAATCCTGCCCTGTGCATGGATACCTTCCACAGCTGTCAGACAGCAGCACCTTACCCCAAATCGAAGTCTATGTGTCTGGAACCCCTCACAGCCTGACACATCCAGACAATCAACAAAAGCCAGTTGTGCTCTTGTACCACTGTGCACATGAATTTCACTCAGTACATCAGAACTCTGCCTTTATAAATAGAGCATCTTTTATTAAAAAAAAAAAAAACCTTCTAAATTAAAAATAATTCTCATTATTTAAATGCTTAGAAAACTATCACAGCCCTCAAAAGAGTAAAGTACAATCCTCTTGATCATATTTATATGGAAGGAAGATCGCAGAAACACCTTAACTTTCAGGCACTTGCTTGAAGCCAGAGGGAAAATAGAACAGTTTATCCTATCTAGGCTGTGTATCATCAGGTGTTTGTATCCAACAGCAGGACAATACAGCTACAGCTGCTTTCATTATATTTTACTTCAGGGTGGAGACAAAGAAGCAGTTGAATGATGGAAACCAAAGGTTCTATGGCCAAATGAGGTTCTGCAAGTTGTCCTCTATCTTAGTCACAGGAAAAACATGAGCTTTTTTACTAATCCTTGTAGAAAGCTGGATGCCTAAGTTAATAACTTMATTATTCCATAAGGATGTTTGATGTCTGACCTCAAAAATATGGATAATAATTTAGGATGAAAGCACACACATAAGGATATGATTCAACTTACCAGAGGCAATTTCCAGCCTTCCTAAGTAGGATTTATTGACAGATACTTTTAGAAGTCAGAACATTTCCCTCTTTACATTGAATATGGAATTTGTTCATCTAATTTGATTACAAAGCTGCACACTGCAGAGCTGAAGATGGAATAAATAGTTTCTTTTTTAGATAGTATTAATCACAGTTACTGTGATTCATCACTGCCTTAAAGCCACAGCCAAAAAGCAACCTATGGGCAGCATTCGCATCACTGGTGTGAGAGACTTAAATCATGGCTTAAATGAAGGGGTACATTTTTATCTGCATTCAAATAAAAGCCTAAGTATTCACTGATTTCACTGGACCAGAATTTCAGGAGGGAAACTGGCTGAAGTTAGGCCAGAAATATGACATCATATTGCAGTAGAATATAGGAAGAAAAAAATCTTCTCATTAATGTCTTTAAGGGGGCATATTAATCTTTTTATTTTATTTCATTATCACCCAAAAGAATTCTGCAGCTTTATCACCATGACTGTGCCTGAGGCATCATAGGGAAAGGAGTTTTCTTGTAGATTTTATGACTTACATTAGACCCTAATTCCTTTCTGTGAAACCTCACTGTTATCCTTCCCAGTGCATTTTATAGGATTTTCTAAAAGAATAGGGATGAATCTGTTCCAAAGCCTTATTGCCTTGTGAACAGTACTAGGAAGAACATAAACTTGAGGGATGAGGAGGGGCAGCTTATCAGTAGCCCCAGACTCAGTTAGCAAGCCCATGAATGACCACAGCAGTGGCCATTACCATAGGTGGGGGGAAACGCAAAGGAGACAGGGACAAAGCCGGGACCAGGGGAAATTCTGCAACCCTGATAGAACATTTACCCAGCCCAAGGCAGAGCATTCTGAATGGTGATGGAGGGAGAGAATGTGATGTCCTGCGCTCACACCTGTTTTCACACCAGCTTGCCTTGGCGACATAATACATGGTGCTGATGTGATCACCTAGGCATGAAGAAAAATATGGCCCAACCAAGCAGCTTGAAGGGAACCCAGACACTAAAAACTGCTAGATGCCTGCTGTGTTTATGCCCAGTAACGAAGGAAGACACCAAAAACACAACCAGTGGGTGCCAAATTGTGATCAAGAGCAGAGTCTTACTGTGCTGAATGTCTGACACAGGAGAGTCATTTCTGCTGCTTTTCTGGACAATCCCCAAGTTAGAGGAAGTTGATATGTTACTGTAAAACAAAAATTGAACATATGGAGTATCTTGAGAGGTTTTATCTTACTTACATGTTTCCAACTGTTATTGTCATCTGTATCCCAGGTGTTCCTGGTATACCAGGGAATCCCTCCTTTTAAAAAGTGAACACTTTTATTTTCATTCCTTTCCAGGAGCCGTAGCAAATATTTTGAGATTTCTTCCCACTGCAGATACTCTTCCAGCTGCTTCATGTTGTCAGGTATTGCTAAAAATGGTGTCTTGTTTTCCTCTTCAAAACCATAAGGAAAATCTCCAGTGCTCTTTTTTCCCATCAAATGTCCTGTAACAACAATTACAGTAGCACAAGATGAACGAAAAACAGGTAAATATTTGATTGTTCAGAGATTGAATTTGATAAATATTTGATTGTTCAAAGCTGGACTTGGCTAGTGAT
>NW_026623868.1:227384-297525 GCF_030028575.1 Malurus melanocephalus | reverse complement strand
AAGGGAAGGGAAGGGAAGGGAAGGGAAGGGAAGGGGCTAGATAATGTCAAAATTGAAGCACTACTGGGACTGAAGATTTTGTCAGTGTCATACACACAATTAATTTCTTGTGTCTCTTGTGCTACATTGACAGAGAAAACGTGGCTGAGAACGGGGCAGCGATAACAAAGCACTTTACCTGGAGCTAGAGAGAGTGGCTTTGCAAGATTGGCTGGAATAAAAGTGGACGGAGAAGCTATAGGTTTTAAACTTCCCCTGCCTCGACACGGGACGCGAGAACTGCGCGTTCCAGTGCCTTTCTAGGAGTTAAACCGCACTTACCCACAGCCCAGTGGCTGCCACGGGGGTAGATCTTGGTGAGGGCGGGGGTCGCGCCGGACTTGAGGGGCGCCGCTCCGCCCTGCGCCGCCAGCAGCGCCAGCGCCAGCAGCGGCAGCGCCGTGGGCCGCCCGCCCCCCATCCTGCCCTCCTGCCCGTCTTGCCGATGCTGCTCCGAGCCCCGCTCCGGCTCCGAGCCCCGCTCCGGCTCCGGCTCCGGCAGGGCTCCAAAGCACCACTGCTGCCGCCGCCGTCACAGCCCCTCATTTATCCGGAGCCGGGCCCGACGCGAGCGGAGACCCCGCGGCCGCCGCCTCCTGACGGGCCCGCGGCAGCCCCAGTCCCCGCCCGCTCCCCGCCCCGCCGGCCGCCAACGGGGGGAGCCGAGGCGCCGCGTTCTCTCTCTCGGTTCCCTCCGCAACACCGACGCGTCCCGCGAGTCGTGTTCCCCGCGCTGCGCTCGCCGGGTTCAGCGCTGAGGGCAGCCCGAGCACCTCGGGGCGGTGCTGCCGGCGGTGCCCGGGGCACCGGCAGCTCCTGWGGAGAGCCGGCAGCGGCAGAGGTCACCCCCGCCTGGCGGGGCCGCATCGTGGGTGCTTCAGTTCGGCTGCACTTGCGGCAAAGTCTCCTTACCCCTCACTATAAAACAGAAAATCTTGTGCAAAGCACTTATTTTCATTTCCAACATCACCTAAATTTCCTGTCACAAATGACAGTAAAGTGGATAAGGATTTAGAGGACTTTCTGCTTTCCTTGCACAGGGAGCCTGTAAATTTTTCAGCACCCTGAGGCAACTGGAACTGGCAAACTGTACTAGTTACTGGATGAAAAGGATTCCAGCCTGAAGACGCAGTGCAGAGAAAGGATGGAGGCAGTGCATCCCTGGAAAGGCCATGAAGTGGAACACTTAAAAGGGTTTCACTGGAGTGAAGGTGTGTGAGCAGTGACGGGATATGAAGTCCTGATGTGCCGTTTGTTACCCAGGAAAACAGCAGGAACAGGATGAAACCTTGTGTAATCGGTGCAGTTTTTGTGATGATTTTGCTGTCTAGAGAGCTATGGCAGAAGGTAGTATACACAGGGAACAGAGCTGACTGTAAGGAACCTGCCACATCSTCCAGCTAGCCCCACATGACTGGAACTGAACTATCCTCACTGGAAGCTCCGACAGATGTGAATTAACATAATTTCCAGGCAAACTCGCGTACAGTCCTTTTTGAAGTCGATTATGTATCCTCCTGTATTGAGCTAGATTGTTCCCTTGTTTAGTCACGGTTTATTTCATCTTCTTTTACTGAATAATGTGATTCATTCTTTTCTTTTGGTTATTAATTATGCATTCCATTTAATTTACAATAGTATTCTCAYTCCTCAATCACATTTCACCATGCAGCCTGCAGTACAGCTACAAACATGTGCTCCGTGTTGAGTGACAGCCAATCGAATAAAATATTGCCATCCGTAGAAAAATTAAGAGAACTGTCCATGTTCAGAAAACAGAACTAAAATCAACCAAACATGAATTGTTAGTCAGTTCCTTGTTGCCCGGTAGTCCCAAATCTCTTCTACCAAAAACACTTTGCAAACAAATTAACCTTCCTCATATGTTGTATATGTGGTATTGTTGTATATGTATTATTTATTTACTTGTTCATAAATATAAAAGAAGGTAATATGGTTTTACTCAAATTCTTATTTTGATTAACCTTTCAAGGAAAATAGTAATTTGATAACATAGGTAAATATTATTCTACCCCCTCCCAAATGAAAAGGATCCAGTTACAACCAAAGGATGTTACAAACTGTGAATGACTCAACTCACTCAAGATAATCTTTCTCTCTTAAAGAAGAACCTCATAACATCTATTTGTGTTTGAACATCAAGAAACAGATCTCTTTATTTTAAAATACCTTTTGCCTTTTCATACCTCCCATGGCAAAGCAAAATGTTGCCGCGCTCCATGGCAGGAAGACATTTGCGGTTTTTAAAAGCCATTACCATGATAACACTCTTTAATCTGCCTCTTTTGCATTTTAGACAAGCATAATTGTCCTATCGGCAAAGCAGATTTGATGGCTATAAAAGGGGATAATAGAAGAATGACGTGCCTTTCATCATTTTCTTTGTAGTGACCCTGGTGTTAGACACAGCCAGGATATATGTACAGAACAAACACTGCTTGGAGCATTTCTCCAATGTAATAACAGGCACGATCATTGTGGAATACTCTGTAAATGTTGAAGATGGTGAACAGATTAATCTCCAACATTTCCAACCTGCACTCAGGGCCAGGTGTTCTGCAAATAACCTCAACCTCGACTCTGTGCAGCAACAGTTCCCTGAAGAACTGAAGACATTTTGCTGAAAAGAGCTCCACAACTTTACAGAGGCTGAATAATATTAAATAATAACATTTTTTTAATAAAGCCCAGTGTAAGATAGTTGATCCTGTTTGGGCTGCATTTTGGGAAGCCCTAGACAGTTGAAGCTTAACGACTGTGATTACTCACTGCACACTGAATGTGTGCCAGGGTGTTGTGTCAGCCATCACAAGTTTGGGTTTATGATTTCTGTGGTGGAGGGGTTCAGTAATTGCAGAATTCAAATGGGAAGCAATTACGGACATGCCTGTGGACCAGAACAGCCTACAGCAATTATCCAGCCTGACAGCCTGAGCCCTTCCAGGCTGCCCAGAAGCTCAAGGGGCAAATGATGCTGGAACGCTGAGCCTCGAGCATCCACTTTCTCCCCAGGGAGCCTGCTCCAGGTTCTGAGCACTCTCTCAGCAAGGAAATGCTTCCTAACATCCCCTCTGATCCTCCCCTGACAGCTCTGAGCCACTCCTGTGCCTGGCTCCCAGTGTCCAATTTGCCAGGTGCAGAATGTCCAACAGATTGCTCTCCAAGTCAGAGCTGACTGTGCTCACTTTGAGGTAGGTGCACAGAATAAATCTGGATTTCAGCAATACCAGAGGAAAGAAAAAACCATTCTTACTACATAGACACTGTCTCCAAAAATGACATTATTTTTTCGTAACTAGGATGATACGCTTCCAGGAAGACTGCATTAAGGATATAAACATTATTCTGTCATGCCGTTTATTATACTCAATTTTATTTCTACACAATTTGACACAAAGTAAGTAATTTTTATAATACAGTTGGACATGAAAACTGCTTAGTGGGACACAAAAGAAGTAATATTACTTGGAAAAATTCAGCAGTTGTCTGCTAGCATGAGCTGTTACAACAGAAAAGGTGTCATTATTGTATAATAAAGTATTTTTGCAGAGGTAAGGGATTACAGAAGAAACAGAACTCCAGAGGATAAAAGCACCACACTGTTCCTTATCAAAGCTACAAAAACAAAGACAGCAAGGAAAACAAGTTCTGCTTTGTTGAAGGTACAACACTGGCTTTTAGAGAGAAAAGAAAAACACCAAATTTCATAAAAGACGGTGATCAGGTAAGTTTTTAAACGAAAAAAATCAATTTTATGTTTAACACTATTCAGGTGTTATATGATAGGAGAGAATAATACATTCTTCAAACTGGCACAAGAGCTCTGGTTTCCCCTTCTTGGCAATATCCCTGAAGTGTACTATTCTAACTGTGCTATTCATTCAGTAATTTACAAGTGTTATTAAAGCCCCACAAAAACTTCTTGTTAGGTTTGTTTAATAACAAGGAACACAAAAGGCAGAATGGTCAACAGCCTGAATTCTAGCAACAGTCCTTAAAAACCAGGCCTCTAAGAATCAGGCCATCTGGGCTTTTTTCCCTAGCCCATGAAGGAGCAAGTTTTAAATTCAGGGGAAAAGCTGAGCTCCCACTGCTCCGTATCAAGTCAGAGTGAAACTCCCCTTCTTGGCTATTTTTGTCAGCCACATCCAGCAAAATTTCCTTAGGAATAAGGCTGATTAAACTACTACAACTCATTGCCTGTTTAGAGATTCTGTGTCCTTCCAAGTACTGACCAAAACAGTTTGTATGGTGGAGAAAAGAGGGCACTGACAGGTTAAAAATAACCTAGCAAAAACCCCCAAAACAAACAGGAGGGCAAAAGTGGATTCAAATGCAGCACCACTCAAGAAAAACCAATGTGAAATAGCAAGAGAGCTCTTGGCTGTTCTAGTACATGACGGTGTCTCCTAAACAAGAGTCAGGCTAGCTGAGACAGTCTGTAGAAGGTGGTAAATATGACATTTTGTAATTAGCCAGCAGCCAACAGCTTCACTCATTAGTTGTAGTTTATTTAGACAAGAGCTTGCACAGTTTTGTAACTGTATACAGAAATGAAACTATCTGAAATATATTAGTTTTTTTCCCCCTGCATATTTCCCTCTGTTCTTGTGTTTAGGATTCCCGTTTGAGCAGCACATATGCTCCCATCACTGCCAGGAGAGCATACTGCAAAGAAACATAGAACACAGATTTGTTATAATTACTCTGCACAGACCTCTGAAAGCACAAGTGTTCAAAGCGTGCTGCCCTCTCCACCATCACACCTTCCAGACCAGCCCACAATTACAAAGGTCTGGTCCTACAGAATTGCAGGAATATTTTAATATGATCAAATTCATCACAAGCAGGCATCAAAACTGGATGCACTTTACTAACAAGATTCTTACAAATGACATGTTTTCACCTCATTTCAAATAACTAATTCTACTCAAGGAAACTCAGCTTAGCCTATGTCAGGTATCAAACCACAGACACAAATTTATTAACATGCGTGCTTATTGTCTGTACTTGTTATTTTAGCGATTCGAGTATTCAAAATGTCAGGATACATACCTTAAATTTTGGGTAGTCATTCATTATTATAGTTACCATTCCTACATAGGGCAAAAACCTGTAATTGATAAAACAGGTGAATGTAAAATTAACCCTCAAATATTACATGGAAGTATTTTAATGTTATTCATTTGGGAAGACTTCAGAACAAACCCATCATTTACACCTGGGACCAATGSTGAATCTAATGGCTAAAGATCTGAAAAGGAAGTAAAATTCATTAGTTTTCCTTAGTCAAAGTTATCTGAGAAAATYGGAAGAGATTTCATCTCAACTGGAGCAGGAGACAAAGTCAGAAGCTCAAATCTTACATAAACTTTCTGGGAAATGCCAAAACAACAACACAAAATTCCTGTGAAATGCCAAAACTAGGGATTCCTGGCAATTGCAAGGATAATCTGGTTAATTTTGAATTTTTGGGTGAACTATTTGTTAAACGTGCCTTTTTTTCCTCACACTCCACATCAGGGGGAGGAATATAGGAAGCAACTTTTCCAGGTTTTCTTTTTAATTACAATTATATCTAAGAAATTATAAAAATATATCAGATCTAGTTTGTACCAACAGTAGAATAAATTTAACAGCTAAATTTTCTATTTAATTACAAAGTACATTTTGATTTACTTACCCTCTTGCTCTTCCAACAACATCTTTCTTCTCTAACCAGTTCTGACCTTCTTTGTATAAGCCTCTATCATCAACTTCATTATTATCCCCTTTAGTCAGAAATTTGATGTTCCCATTTCCTCTAGAAGGCAATGAGGTGACAAACTAAATAGCACTTAATTTAAAATTCTCAATTAAGATCTACAGAGCAAATGAGGATGAAAAGTGCTATAACATTAGATAACAATGTTTGCTTTCAGCCCTGCTTATTGAACAAGCACCATTAAATCATTAACATTACAGACTTTACTGATATATCTATCAACAGATATTAACAAGAAATGTTTTTTTAAAATACTCCTAGATTTTCATTTGATATAAGCAATTACACAATGGACAAGAAAGGGATATTGTCCATCCAGGCACTAAAGCCATATGTGCCTATCTGCATCTTCAACAGAACACAAACCAAAATAAAGTTATTAAGTTTGTAGTCTTCAAATGAATTTTGCTCAAGTACTGACATCAAGAAATAAGGGGTCTCATAAAGACAAATTATGTAATAAGAAAATATAGGTGATTCATATTTGCTTCAAAAAAACATGGAACAACAGGTATTACTCAAGAAGGAAACACCTTCATTTCATGGAGCAAATATGCCAGTGCTTGCCATCCCCAGCTTAGCTTTTCACTGAACTAGGAGCAGAATTGCCTCTCCTGTGTTCTGGAAGAACTGTTTATCAGAGCAGGCATCTGCCACCAAGGCCAAATTGAGCCCTCTCCCTGCTGCTTTTCAGCAAGAATGGCTGTGGGCAGTGTTACCAATAAACACAACAAYAATAATAATAATAATAATCATCATCATCATCTTTTATCCTCAGTCAAATCTGGAAAAACTTCAATTAGCAAAGCTCACATACTTTCAGGCTGCACCCCGATTCTGAATCTTCACCTTCTGTCACAGATTTGCTTAGAACCAAAATCCCACCTGTACCACCATCAGGACAGAAGTGGACTCTGCTCTCACACACATTACTGCTGCCAAGATTCCTCTTGGGCCCAGCTTTACCTGCTCCAACCCTGAGCAGCTTCGTTGAGGGAAAGCACTCAGACCCTCGAGTAGTGTGGTACAGAACTGGAGACAGCAGTGGATCACATCCTACAGCTGAGCTTTCTCTCCCTTCTTATCCTCACCTGCCTTTCTCACACACTAAACCACAACTGAAGTGTCACTTTAACTGAAAGCCATGGGGAAGGAAAGGATCCTTACAAACAAGGAAAATGCTAAATTGCATTACTTTTCATGTACTTTGATAACTCTGTGAACTATCGGAATGTCTCTGCCTTCAACTTTAAAAACAACTATTTCACCAGCTCTGATTGGGTCATCATGGAAATTTGTTAGGAACAGCAGGTCTCCTCTGTGAAAAGCTGGTTCCATGCTGCCACTACAAACAAGAAGAAAGAGAGAGTTTGTTGGCATCGMAGCAAATGAAAGAAACATGAAATCAAAGAACATTCAATTCTTACCGATAAACCCACAATTTTAACTGAAACCTGTGCCTTCACCCATTCAGTAGCATTGCTCAGACCACGAACACAATCCAAACTGCAGAAAGCAATCTGCAGGAGTTTACCCTTTAAGTGAAGGAACTTGGATTTTAAAAGGTAACTCATATATTAACTGCTCCTACAAACCTGCACGGAAACCGGGCCATGCTACTGACAGTATGGCCTTTGCTCAAAGCCAAAAACAGTTACAAGAAAGCAAGTGTTTGAGTCCTTCCTTAATCTCACCTTAAGTAGGTGAGATTTCAAATTCCAAATGTATCCAAGAGGAAGAGGGAGAAGACAAAGGAGAAAACAATACCTGGATGTGAATCAGAAAGCCTTTACACTGACTCACCTGAGCACCACGACAATTGGGCTCTCACTGCCAGTGACCACAATCAGCCCTTTCCAGATCATTAGGGCAGAAGACACAATCATAGCAAAATTTAAGACTTGGTAATACAGCTGTGTGAAACAAGAAAATTGGTTTTCAAAGTTACTGTATTGTATTTAAAAGCACAACACAGAACTTCAACCCAAGTGCATCACAGATTCTAGGCTTTTAGGCTAAAATCCTATTCCAACACAAGTCTGGTAGCACAGATGATCATGTTGGAACCCCCAAAGCGCAGTGTAAGGCTGGAATGCAGAGCGGGCCTTAGTCCCGGGTTCATGCACTCCCTGTCAGTGGCAGAGGCCGTGAACACGGCGGCAAAGGCTCCTTCACCTGAGGAAGCCACTTGGCAAACCASCAAGCCCGGTTCGGTCACACGACCCTGACTGCAACCCCAGCCCAGAAATATCCCGAAGGGACCTATGGAACATCGGACCATCAGTAAATGCTGGCGCTGTATTATGAGATTGACTTATGTTTAAAAACAGGAGCTGTGGGAGACGAGAGGCGACAAAGGCTCATTTCCTGCCACTGTCATAGGGAAATTTCCGAACTAGAAAATCACTGATTTGATTTTCTGCTCCCAAATTCTCCTGCTCCGCTAGCCCTTCCAGCAGCGGACGCGCTTTACCCACACTCCTTCGTGTTTTTGTTCCTTTTCTCGGCAGAACACGGGGAGTGTGGTGGGAACGACCCCGCACGTTTGAAAACCCCCGCTCCCCGCTGAGGAGTGAGACCCGGCTCCGATACCTGCCGCTTGTTCATGCGCCGCAGGTCCCCGAASAGATCCATGGCGGCCCCGCCGCCGCCGCTGGGGCCGGCCGGACCTGCGCCCCGCGCCCAGCGCCCGGGATGACAGCGGGGCCCGCGCTGCTCTCTGGAACTTGTAGTCTCCCTCCTGTCCCTCCCCGCCAGTGCTCAGAGGGCAACCGCTGCCGGGAAACTACAATTCCCAGCATGCACCGCGGCAAAAGGGCCTTTCGACCAGGCCCCTTGCCTCTTGCCTTTGGAGGCGCCTGAGCTGCTGGCCGTTCCAAGGGACCGTCGGTGGGCGCTCAGACCCTCCGGCTCTGCGCGACGAGCCGCTCCCGCCCTAGAAGCAGCGGGACGGCTGCACCGCTCTCCCGGGCGGCGTGTTTTGGGTCAGGCAACTGCCGCCGGCATCCCGGGGCCGCCGCTGCGTGTGCGCAGCTGATTGGCGGGCCGAGGAGGGCGGGCGCGCGCGGGAAAGCGGCGTTGTGAGGGGTGGGCAGTGGCGGCCGGCAGGGGGCGCTGTGCTGAGCGCGGGAACGCCTGAGGGCGCAGCGCTGGGAAGGGATCCCCGGAGGCGCGTCCATCTCCTCCTCAGCAGCTGTGAACGGAATCGCTTCATGTCAGCAGCCTGCTGTGACCTCAGTGGTTGCTCAGGGACCGCGACACGGTCAGAGTAGAGCACAGGGGCCCGGAAAAGCCCCATCCGTGTGTGGCAGCCCCTCGGTGCTGTCCTGTGCCGGCGAGGATGGGCCGCGCTGCTCAGAGCGGGCCGGTAGTTGTTCAGAGCCCCGAGCAGCACAGGGAGACTTCACAGCCACTTCCAGTTCATCACTGAGTGATTGCATGAGCCTGAAGCAGTTAGCAGCCGCACGGATACAGGTCGTAGCTAAGAGCCTGATTTCCTGCGAATTAAATGGACCAAACGCAGTCAGATTTTTCCTCACGTAAGAATTAGCCCCTGACGACTGAGAACGGGAGTGCAGAGCACACATGGAAATGCTATTCCAATAAATTGAAACAGTTTGTCTGACTGGAGCGGTGTTTTTGTAATTTATCAGCAATTGATCAAGACTTTATACTGGGAAACAGTTGAGCAAGACAGACCAGGGCTAAGAGAGCAGAACTGGCATTAGATCACGGGGGAAGGTGTAATGCTTTCAGGAATGAACAGAAATAGCAAATTGGAAAGAAAGCTCCAAGCACACCAGCTAGGCATGATCCAGGTAAGATCCTTCACCTTCCCAGCTGCTTATTCTACCAGTGACACCAGTATTCTTTGACTTACTACACAGGAGTTCCTCTAAGTTTATGTGATTTTAGATAAGTTCTCTCTGCTATCTTTTAACTACTCAGAGAAAAGCATTTGTTACTATCCCCTTTGAGCAGATGCAATATTCAGAAGTAATTACTAAGACAGAAGGAAAATACACAAGAGCAATCTCAAAGGTGGTGAAAAGAGTCTCAATTTTCTTTGTGCAATTAAGAGTTTAATTGAAAAGCTGTTTAACAAAGTTATGTGTTGTGCACGAGCGGGATCTGCCCACTGATATGTTGGATAGACCCTTGTCCAGCAAAAGGTTTTCTGCAATTCCTCTGAGCAGATTTTTTTATACCATGCTACTTATATTTTTTTTTTTTTTCGAATAGAGGTTTTCACCCTTGTGTACAAATCTGCTTGTCTTTATTTTCATAAAAAATCCTGACAATTGAGAGATTAAAAAATGATGATTGGAAAAAAAAGTATGACTCCTGTACAATTGTACATAAGGGATATAATATACAATGTATCATAAGGGGTACTACCAAATCTCAGTCTCTAAAAACCTCATTGACATACCACTAATTTACAGTAGGGTTCAGACCATGGTAATTCATAGGCAATTAGAAACAATCTGCCAAAAACATCTTTGTTAAATTTGTTTTTTCTATTGGAAGGAAATATTTATATTATTTCTTGTGTTTATAACTGTAAATTCTGCTTTAGCTAATAATTCATTATATTAATGCAGGCTATCATATCTGCATCAATATGAAAAAAAATAATGAGAAACCAACTTTTGTTCCAAAACTATGTATCACACTGAAATTCCTACTAAAGTAGAATAGATTTAATCGTCCTTACTTTGCATTTAATCATGTGTTTGTATTTAACAGTAAGTATTTGACACTTTTCTATTATTGAGTCACCCAAGGAATGGCTGAACATAAAAGGATGAATTTCCGTCCTAGAATAGAGTTGCAATGCTGCAACACAGAACTAAGACAAATGGCTGTGATAGAAGAATTATCTCTAAGTGTTGTTTTTGGGTAGTGCTTTAATTCAGAAAACAGGCAGAAAATTATTCATGCCTATTGTGAAGTAGGAATATAAATTTTGGAGCCAAAAGACAAGCCACTCAGCAGGGAGATGGCAGCAGCTGAGAGAATGCAAATGACAAAGCCTAGTCACTATTAGAACAATGCCTTGCTGTCATTCCTGATGAGGAGAACTAAAAGTGGAAGTTCAGGTGATAAAATCTAATTCTGTAACAAGCAGAGGGAAGAAGCAGAGCCAGTGTATGGAGAATTTAGGAAAGCAAGAAGGCAGCTTTGTGTTGAGGATTGAAGCTGCGTGTTTTGTTGTTCCCATAGATGAGACTTACTTTTGTCCAGGGCATGAACCCCCATTTAAGTGTGAGACTGCAGTTTCTTTGCCTGCTGGTTTGATTGTTCTTGGTGTTTGACAGCTCAGAAAACACTTGTACTCCCCCATTGCTTATGGTGACGTGAGAGAAACATATGAAGAATCTGCTTTTGTTCCTTTCCCAGAGATGCTGGGAATCACCCACACTTCTGTTGGTGGCTTTGTTATTTTACCATCTGCATGATTTAGATTATTAAAGGTTACATGTGTTTTGGAATCTTCCTGTACGCTGGAAGTTTGACTTCAATATTTGTACTGTAGATCCTTGGGAGCTCTGCAGCTAGAAAATAATACTAGTTTTTCAATACACAGATAGTGTAGCTCTTGACATTCTAGCAGATTTGCCAGACCTTTGCAAACRGCCAGGCATTAGTGCTACCTGTATATATGAAATTGAAGTCCAGATCTTTGTGTTCCAGGGGATTGGTCATGGGCACAGAACTCACCCCTCTTCTGTATACTTTGAATAGTTGTATTTCATTGTATTGCATTTTTGTAACAGTACAAAGAATATTTGCTTCCCACATGCTCTTGCATGCGCACCCCCACTTTGGAGGCCACTTCTTGGGAGCATGTGTGGCTTTTGGCTTGGCATCACTTCTCTCCTGAGTGTTGTCATGTGCCTTGGGAGCTGGCAAGGACCTGTTCACAGGCACAGTTTGCAACCCCAGTGTCCCTTTCTAAGCGTATGAGTCGACGTTTTAGTCTGCTCTGCTACCCATTGTCTGGAGACCTAATTGGATTTCAGCTGAGTGGATTTGTTTCAGGGAATCGCTTATTTGTGAAAATAATTCATTTTTCTTGGGGAAAAGGGTAAGGAGAGGGAAGGCTCCAACTATCTGAACAATCAATTGAATTTAGCAAATAATATTCTCTTTTCCTTCCCCTTTCCCCATGGAACAGAGAAAAAAAAAAAAACCAACCAAAAAACAGAAACAACCTGAAAAAATACATTTACATTTTTCCAAGTGAAAAAAGTTTGATTTTTAAAACTGTCCAAGAGCAAATGGTAATGTGGCTTCTGGCTGTTAGAGGCTGCTGCTGTTTTATGCTTCTGCCTTGACTTTGCTGAGTGTTAGGAAAGGGCTGGCATTGCATGGGAGGGCACATGTTGTGTGGGAAACAGCTCATGGAGGTGAAGTGCTGGGGCACTGTTGCTTGCTGCTCCATGGGGGGATATTTCTCTGCACAGAAAGGGTTCTGCTCATTTTGCTAACAGCACCAGTATGGAAATGTAATGACCAAGTAATATGTTGAGACTGTAGCTCCTCCAGCCTGATTGCATTCATCAGGGACTGTTCTCCATTTTAACTGATAAGTGACAGTCACTTAAAGCTGGAAATATTGTTGTGATTGACCTGCAATATTGGTCTGGTCCGCAGAGTTATGGCACTGTTAGCCAAGTGAGGGCAATGCTTATAATTCACTGCATCCATTTCCCCTACATCACGTTACAGTATTGAATACAAAATATCAGAATTTGAGAATAGAAAATAAATGARCTGCATAAAGTCGTTCACCAGATCATATAAGGGGGATGTATCTGAGAGGATACAATACTCAGCTTATTTGGCTAATAGTCACATTATTGCTCCAAATGCATTTCTTCCTTCAAAATAGAAACCTGGGGGTTAGAGAGAGAGCACTGTAGTGCCTCCAGTTCATTTTCCAGGTGGATCTGAGTCATTCCCAGTGTAGTGTCTCACAGTGATGCCCTCAAATGGGCCATTTGGTCCCCAGGGAGGAAAGCTGTCTGTTTTCCCAACTATGAAAGAAATAACATCAAACTCAGTTTTTCTACAGTCACGGTTGAGGAGCAAAGACATTTTTTTTTTTTTTTTTCCCCAAGGAAAGAAATGCCCAGGGCTGAGACAAGAAGTGGCTTCTTCTTTCACACTCCTTCTGCATCCACTTCTGGCTGCAGAATCTACTTTGTACACAGAAGCTGGGCACATAGGTCAGGAACTCTCRTGCCTTCTATATTTGTCATATTCTCTACTTATTTCTCTTGTCAATCCATTTTCCACCCTAGTCACCCTTCAGGGAGCCTGTACAAATAACCTTTGAGTAGTAATCTGAAATTCAAAGAGTTGACTACTGAACTACCCTAATATTTGAGAAAGGTTTTAAATTAAAATAGGGGTTTTTTTTGTGTGCCATTATTGGCCTGGCAGCTGCGTATGTACACTAAGTGTACTGAGAAAGGTAATATTAACAAAATGAAAAGGTCAGAGTTATATAAAAATCCTTTTAAAGGTAAATAGGCTTGCCAAACTGAATACCCTGCAAGCAGACAKAGGTKGGGAACTGAGAACATTTGGACTTTYGGCAGGTCAAGCTGTGCATCTATAAATGCCCTCTAGAAATAGAAACCCCAGGTGAATGTAGGTAGAGGTAATGTGATTGTGGTCAGCCAGATTAGCTCCAGCTGTGCCTGTATTTAGCTCCAGCTGTACCTACAGGCAAGCAGACCAAGGCTCAACAGCTCCCCGGGGAGGTTCCTGGGGCAMGGTGGGCACAGCGCATCTGGGTCATGCCCAGGCACCCCAGGAGTAAGGAAAGCAGATGCACATGAGAGTCATTAAAGGGATCATGCACTGGACAATACAAGTGCATGGATTTAATTAGGTTTATTTCTCGCTGCACTTAGAGGTACAGCAAGGCRGATAGCTCCGACGTGTTTGGCAGGGCATGAAGGATTGGGGCATACTTGACTGAGATAGTGGGTGGCAGGCTGAGAACCCACCCTGCATAGGGGAACACAGATCACAGAATCTCCTGAGTTGGAAGGGGCTCACAAGGGTCATCCAGTCCGACTCCTGGCCCTGCATGGCACCATCTCCAAGATGTGCCCGAGTATTGCTCCAATATTTTATGAACTCTGTTAGGYTTGTGCTGTGATCACTTCCCAGGGGAGCCTGTTCCAGTGCCCAACCCCACTCTGGGTCAAGAACCTTTCTCCAGTATCCAACCTAAGCCTCCCCTGACGCAACTTCAGGCTGTTCCCTCGCTTCTTGTCCTGGGAARGGTCTAGAATCATGCTTGACTCTCCCCTGTCCCCATCGCTCTTGTGGCAGAGCATTTTGCTTCCTCTGAGGTTGATTGCACAGAGTGAGGTGTCTCTGGCTGACACATTGTCCCTCTACCCCTCATTGTTTCTTCTGTCCAGTCTCACAGCCTTTCTAAAGGGCATCTTTGTTGTGTCAAATTGCACATTTTRGAAAGTGTCTTGGTACGGCCCTGTGCTCAATGACGAGGGCCAGCTCCACTCTGCSTTGCTGGGCTATTGTGAACTTCTCTACTTGTGAACACCCGCTGATAGGTGAGTGCATGTCTCCATGGTTTTTGGGTTCCTCCCCGCTCCTGCCGCTTACTAGACCCTCATTGACTTATTTTGGTGCCATTTCTTAAAGACCTCACATTCATACAGCCTAGGGACAGCCCAAGCTAGGTGACTGGGAGTCAGGCACTGCCCACATGCCGAGGTGACGTGTTAACCGATATTAGCAGGTGAAAAATCAGTTTGATTGAGGCTATGTTGGTAGGTGGGCCTGAGCCTTGGTACAGTCCYGGTTGTGCAGTGGTGTGCAGCTGGATAGTTGGGCACCTGTCTCAGTGTGCTCCCTGCCTCCCTGAAGAGCAGAAGGGATTGGATGGGAAGGCACACAACAGGAGATTATATATAAGGCTTAGTTTCTGTTGCAATCTGCTTGCTGCAGTTAAGGTGCACTGTTAGGCCACTTCTTTTTCCAACCCCAAGGGCGCCTGTAAACTGGTGGAGTCTAAACTATCCTTTCCTTAACTCACTGTGAGGTTTTATGAGGTTTAATCCATTACTGTTTAATTCTCAAAGGAAAGGGGTTAAAAAGAGGAGCATTTCTGTCATCATTGTAATGGACTGTCAGTATCACAATGTTAATTAAAGGCAAAACAACTCAAATGTCAGATCTTAGGCAAAAATAAGTTTAAGCATTTTTTCTACAGTTTACAAGAGGAAAGAATTCCTGTAGGCATGTCTACTGAGATGTGTGCCTTTTCCACTGTATTTTAAAGAACATTCCTTTAAACCATCCTGTTCACCTCCTGGTTCTCATGACATCATCCTCCTGTTAGGAGGTATGTCAGTTCTGACACAGAATTGTGTCTGGAGCTTATGGGGCAGTTCAAGACCCTCTGTCCCTTAAACCTATCAAGAGATTACTGGCAGGAGAGTTAAATCGATCTTCCAGTTAGACCTGAAAAGAGCCCACAGGCAAGCAGCTGGGCTGCACTCCATGGCTGTGCAGGCAACTCCTGTGGGAACATGCATGTGGCAGAGTGGCAGTGTGACACACTGGCATGTGGCCTGGGTCCATGATGTCATTTACATTGTTGGATTACTTGCAGGTGTGAGACAGTGAAAAAAAAAGAAAAAAGAAAAGTATTAGTTCTGGCTGTGAAAATTGAACTTTTATTATCTCTTCACTGTATACAAAACACCATTCTGCATAGTGATAACTCATTTGTTGTACAGTTGACAGTGCACATCAACAAACAAGTGTTCAGAGGCATCCACTAAATGGGAAGGGCAGTGGTGGCAGTGGCCAGCACACACTGAGGTGCTGTGCCCACTGCGTGTTGTAGGATGAGCTACCTCATAAGCACTCGATGTGCCAGTAATATAAATGGGCTAACACGCATCTACCCAGAAGCCAAATTAGGAATGAGGATGAGGAGAGCACAACTAATGTATCTGATACACAATTTCCAGAACGATTAAGAAGTKTTACAGAAGTGGCTGAGAGGATCCACATTCCTTGAAACACTTCAAATTTTAAAACTTTCAGAATTTAATGATAAATAACAGAATCTCACAAATCTTTCAGGGCAAAATGCTCCACATTTATTTACATATGAAATGTGTTTAATACAGCCGTAATGGACATAGTGTATAGTAACATCTGACAGCAGCAAGACTTTTAAGGAACCCAACAATTACTACTGTTTATCATGCAGCTATCTATATATACACATTTTGTTTTAAAAAAAAGTACAAAATTCTTTTTTTGTAGGGATACATATAAGGTATAAAATGCAAAAACAAACTAAAAATATACTCTCACAGAGAACTCTTTATCTGCAAGGGATAGTATGGTACCTTTTTGAACTTGTGCAAGCTAAAGTAGTGGTGCTGGACAGGAGTTTGAAACAGGAGTTTTCTGCAGGGCCTRTGCTAAAGCTGCAAGCCCCAGTCATGCTCCTGGCTGGGGCTGGCTCCTTCCCAGCTGTGGCTGTGTATGACACTGAGCACCAGAACATTTGGCATGAGCATGTGGAGCTGGTAAATCCCAAACACTGTAGCAAGGGTTAATGATTTTCTTTCAATAACCAGCAAGGAAAATACATAATGCTGTGTACTCACTTCTATATGTTTAATAAATTACATGACAAAAAACATCATCATTATAAACCTGTTCCTCTAATTACATCTTATTTATTCAATCCAGAGCAGCCCAGCCCTTTTGTAACAATTTGAGCTTTGATCACAATCACCTGATAACCTAAAAAAATCACTTCATGATACATACAGTTGTGCAATTGTATTCTTCAAAAGTACTTTACCACTCTAGGGGATGTGCACATGTTCTGGTGTTGCCACCTAAAAATCAGCACTTCATTTTACCCATGCAGTGGTACTTCTATTTTTTTAAATAATATATTTTGTAAGAGAAAGTTTAAAAGCTCCCTTAGACATCTGGAAGCCCAAGTTCTTTAGAATTTAAAATCTCCCCTTACCTTGCTTCCTCTCTCCTTTTCCCTCCTAGCACGTTCTTCTGATGCACTTCCATTAGCTAAACTTTGTTTCAGAAGCATTCAAAAAACAGTTTAAGAGAACCTAAGGAACTGCCCCAGCACTCAGAACTGTGTTTTAAAGAAACTTACTTCAAAAGAACAGAACCAAAACAGAAAAAAGGCAATTTTTTTCCACTAGATACTGATACAAACATACAACAAAAGAGTATAAAAATTATTAGTTAAATATATACAAACTCTTTTCAATTCAAATACATCTTCAATGGTTCTGAGGGWATAGACAATGAGGTGAAGGAGACACTTTTATGCAGAATATATTGCAACAGCCTGAACAGTACTGTTAACACTATTATACCTTGAACTTTCTGTAGCAAAAATGTCATTAGTATTCCAATGTGGAGCGAGATTTCTGCATGCCAAATAATCTGATCACTTTTCAGCTGAACTCATTCTTTTGGATTTGATGAAGGCCATGCCATGTGTTCTCATGTGAGTGTTTAAGGCCGCTTCCGTTTCGAAAGTCTTTGCGCACACTTTGCATCTTCGGTCCGATGCCACACTGTCAGACGAATCATCCTCATGATTGGGTTTGTTTTCTTGCTGATTATCCTCCCCAGATCCATTCTGTTTTGATACTGGCTGAGGCTCCTTCAGCTTATGTACGATGAACAGGTGTCTGGAAAGGGACACGTGAGATGTGTAGCAGAGTCCACATTCCCTGCATTGGTATGAAGAGCCATCTGATTTATGCTGAGGAATATGTTCGTGAAACTGGAGAAGATTTTCTGTTGTAAAGCCACAAACAGCACACTTGTGAACTTTGAAAACATTAATCTTCAGCTTCTTTAATGGCTGAGTGATTGCACCTCGTGGAGGTCTGAACTCCATTACAGGTTCTTCCAATTTACGCTTTGGACTAGGAACCTAACCAAAAGACAGAAATGGTGTATCATGGAAGCATAAATATGCAATTCTTTTCAWAAGTACTTGTGACTTGCAAATGTCAGAACCTTTTCCTTGGCAGATTCTAGAACAACTCTGATAGATARTACTTTTGGGGCTCTGCTTCACAGAAGATGAGACATTTATGGCATCAAAATACCTGCAGTTATTTAAAGATCCTGAACATATACCCACAAAAAAAAATCACTCCCAGTGACTGAATGACTCTTCTAATTTATTACCTTTGTGTCTTCTTTTACTTCCCTTTCTTCCATATGGGTAGATTCAGTCATTTCTTTCACATCAGGGTCTTTAATGCCATGCATCAACTGAATATGTTTTTCCAGCATCAACCTCTTGGTAAAAGTACGTCTTGAATCTGGGCAGTGCCTGCAGACACACACGCACATTCAAGTGTCMTGCTTAACAAGTGCCTTTTGTAGGTTAGAAGAGTGGTTGTATATTTGAGAGACTCCTGAAAACCAGGTTCCCCAAGGTGGAACTGCAAATGCTCAGCTCAACCAAGTTTCAGATGTGCTTATAGACTTTACACGCCCTCTCAGGAGCCAGATACATTTCTACAGGTAGGACAGCTAATTAGTTTGGCCTGTCCTGAGCATCTAAATGAATGGGACACTGGCTCTTACATAGTCAAGAAAATATGTTTAAYTGACAATGGCTTTTGTATTCCATTTCTAAATAAATAAAAGCAGAACTTACGAGCATGTATAAACCTTCCTAATGCCTTTGTGCTTGATACGATTGTGCCGACATAAACTATGGGATGAACTGAAAGATTTGTCACATTGTCGACAAGGATGCTTCTTCATTTGCTTAAAAAAAAACAAGAGAGAGACTTTCATTAAAAAGGCTCAGCAAAAGTGGTGCATGTGTTGAACCTTTTTGATAATAGGAAATAAACATCACTTACCCATTTTTGAGCCCGTACTTCATGTACACGGTGCCCCCCCCCTTTCAGCAACACTGTACAAGTCAGAGTTGAAACTCTTTCAAAGCAGTGCAGCCACCATGAGCTACACACACACCATGTCCCCTGTTGTAAACTGGTGTCATGGGTGAAGAGAATTTCCTTCACTAAAGAAGGGAAGATCAGTGGACTATTTCTGCATTAGTAAAGGCAGTAGGATGAGAGATTTGCTTTCCCCTCCCATCACCAAACCATGTCCTCAGCTGCTGACTAGGAGCTTCTCAGCCACATACAGGCACGGGTGAAGAGCACAGAAGAAAGACCAAAATTGACCCGCACAGACACTGACACACTAACAGGGCTCCAAAAAGTCATGATAAAATGAGAGGTATGATCTGATGCCAACTTGAGGGCCATCTCTTTGGGAAATTCTGTGGGGTGTATGTAGCAGTTTGTGAAGTGGAAGGARAAAGGAAAGGAAGAAGCTGAGAAGGATGGAGCAGTCACACGTCATAGCTGTGTGGCACTGAGCAAAGACATCATGCTTGTGATCAGAAAAGCAGGATGAGGATGGTGCTCAGCACGACCCGATCCTCTCAGAGCACTGGGGCATAGCCTGGGATAGCCATCTGTGACACCACACTTGTTCTAAATTCCTTGGAGAGACTCCAGAGACTCAAATACGATTTTGGATGCATTAGTTTCTGCGATGGCAGCCAAACTCAAAAGAACTGAAAAACTAGTTCTGTAATTAAGTGCAGCATGATCTATTGTACAGCATCTTGCCCTGATAGGAAGAGGATGATCAAYGAGCAAGTTGGAATTCACTTAGAAATGCTTAGAAAATGTGCCCTCTCGTAGAAACACATCTGCACACAAGTCCTAGGAAGCTCAGCATATGCCTGCCTGTTGGATGGCAGACAGGTTTCTGATGATCCAGTTTCAGACAGGAGTTGTACAGGCTTTTTTGAAAGAGCCCTTGTCTGGGCTGGTAACTTTTTTTTTTTTTTTTTTTACAATCAGGCAGAGAGTCACACTAAAGTACCTACAAAATTTCCTACCCTACAGCTGGCTCACCTTCATTCAGGATCCTCAGGAAGAGGATACAGAAAATCTGTGAATCAGTCTGTCTGTGTAGACAGTTCCCAGTAAGGGCTGGCTGGAAACTCAAGGATCTGTCCAAAGAGGATAGACATGGCAATACCTCTCCTGTGAATACCTCTGCATAATCCAGCAACGATCAGCTAGGGGTTACAGCTCTTTCACTCAAGTCCTGCAAAAGCAGCAATTAGAAGTTTTAAACTAATTATTTTCAATTACCCTGCATGACAATGGATTTTGTTAATAGCTCATGAATTGCTTAGTTACAGTTTTAAACAATCATTCTTCAAGGATCATTTAAAATCATGGGAGCATTTAACCCATACCTATCATTCTTAAGAAAATKAGACTATAAATTAATTATTCTATTTATTAGACCAATATCACATACTTGGTTATCTTGTGCACATTTCTAGTCTTTTCTATAATAAAATAGATTCACAAAAGTTTAGTTTTTCAACAGTCTTTTTGACAGTTAACAACCACTGCAAATTTGGACAGGTTGGGAAGGTACCAGGGTGGCACCTGGTTTGCATCCCCCATTTCTGAAAGACATGGAGTTGGATCTCTGTTCATTTTAATATATATCTGCCTTTTGAGTTATTCAAGGAACCCCTTGAATGAGGATAAAAAATAGCCCCGGAATATAAGCATGAAAAAGGCCTTYAGGCCAGGATTTGAGTGCAACAATTACCTAATATTTCATAATCATGGCTGTTCTTGAGGTAACATTGCACATAAACAGCCGAGAGAGAAAGACAGGGATTTAAAGCTAATATTTAAAAAGCATTATCGATGTGTTACTAACCTTATTTAACATGCCAGCAGCCTTTGGCTACTTTGCTGGGGATGGAATCAGGCTGAGTATYGCTCTCTAGTTCACTCTCAAGTGACAGTTTCATTGGGAGGTTGTGCTGCTTTGTTTTTAAGAATCGCATAAATGTGCAATGCATCTGGTCTTAAACTAATTTCTGCTTGCCACTAAAAGCACTGCTGAATTAATATTTGGGCAGCAGGAAGCTAAAGGAATGGTGTGGGAGTTACTGCAGGCAAAAATTCTGGGGTGCTATTTGCTTGAAGTTTTCCTAAGAAAATTGAAGATGACACTCAGTAGTTCAGCATTTTCAGCTTTTCCATAAAACGTTTATAAACAGAATAAAATCATTTGCAGAACAGTTTTAGAGATAATAACTGTAACAGAAACCTCTGGAAATGTGCTAGCATTTATTGTAGCACATTAGCATCCTGAAAACGATGGGCTGAATTGGGGTGATTCTCCTTCACTTAGACGAAATAAGCCTGTTAAGCCTCTCAGTCCTGCTCTTTTGCTGCAGTGCAGCACAGTACGTTAATTTAATTCCTGGTTGCCAGCTGGGGAAAGAGTCAGAGCATTGCCACCAGCAGCCAGAGAAGGTGAAGACTGACTGGCAGGTGGCTGCCACAGGTCAGCAAGGGCTGGAGCCTGCCACAGCCTGTCTCAAACACAGCTAAGCAGGGTCACTACTACCTTGGAGCCTGCCAGTCTTTTTAATTTCATTTAACTGCAAATGCTATTGAATGCAGGAAGAACATCAATCTCTGCTGACTTGAGGATGCAACATTCCCATATTTCACAAGTCAGATAGCTCAAATACAGCTGTTTTAAATACAACATGCAACTTGTTAACTCAGCTGAACCTACAACTGTAAGATTAGAGCAACAGCTCAACTGTAGAATGTGTCTGCCTTTAAATGGTGCTCACTGCACCAGTAAAACAAGACAAGTCTCCATTCCCTGAGACTAACCAGGCACTGAACTTCAGAGTAGAACAGAATCAAATYGTTTCAGTTGGAAAAGACCTTTAAGACTGGGCCYGACTGTTACCCCAGCACTGCCACGTTCACCACACCACCTTAAAGAAAGAGAACTGAGAAGGCACAAAGAAGAAATAAGAACCTGGATCAGATTAGATGGCTTGGATGAAATACAGCAATACCTCTCACTCTTTACATCCTCAAAAAAAATTGGTACTGAATTGACAAGCCTACAATTAAGTACATTTTCTCATTGTGTAGAAATGGAAAAAAAGTCAGCAGCCAAAGCTAAAAAAAAAAAGAAGTAGATCTAAGAACAGAGAATAATAATGATGGGACTTTATTTGCAAAARCATAAACAAAATTTAGAAACAAATACTTCACATTTCAGGTTTAATTCACTTTTTTATAATTGAATATATTCCTTTACCTTTCCATGTTCTTTCCTCATGTGGGAGATGTAAACGTCTCTCTGAGTGAACAGCCTGTCACACTCCCAACATGTCCAGCCAGGATTAATGACTTTTTTAGGTTCATCTTTCTTTATAGGAGAAGGAGATTTCTTCTCCAGCTTTTCTGTTCCGTTGACAGATTTCGTGTCCTCCTTGTTGTGACTTGCTAAGTTCTGAGTTGTGGGTTTAGTACTGAGAGGCAGATTTATCCCCAGATTTGGTGGCCCCTCAACACTCTTCAAAGTTCCATGCATTGACTACAGTAAAAGAAGAAAAAAAAAGGTACAAAACTAACAGAAATACACATTTGTACTCAAAMAGAAGCCTTCAGTTACCCTGGCATACGATTATCATCAGATCACATTCTTAAAGAAGCAGGATTAAGTAAAGGCAAGACCTAGCATGACCTAACAAAAACCAGTAAGAGACACCATCTGTAGGTATTTTCACAAAAAAATAAGAGACTAACTTTGTAGGTTAAGTTTAAGTTGCAGTTTAACAGGGAGGGGGAAAGGGCTCAAGAAGTACTTTAAGTTTACTTTATCTTAAGTTTAATTTCTTGCTTTACTACTTTACCTGACATATTCATTGAGCACCCTCATTTCAGACTATGTGACTAAAGTTCTCCAAGAAGGAAAGGCCTTTTTACTGACCAAACGTTGACTTGGTATGAAACATCACACAACTATGTAATTTAGTATCATTATTATGTATAATTATTTAGTATAATTATGTATCATTATTTTATGTTGAGGCTAGGTTAAGCCCTGCCTTACTCCATGGTCAGGTTATAAGCACCCTCATTTAGGGCTACCATGCTACCCTTAGAATCCAAGGTGTGTGGGGCTGACGTCCCCAAGGCAGCTCAGAGGGATCTGACCAGCTGTTCTTCAGCCCCTGAAGCTCTTTGGTGGGAAGCTTTCCTCAGGGACTTATGTCTGCACTTTATGTCAATAATCAGTAAGAAGGAAAGAACTCCTTCCCCCATTTCCAAACCAGTGTGGGATGCTGGTGTGACACCCGAGCCTTCCAACAAGGTGACTTGTTCAGGAAGAGCTGGTGGGCTTCAGCTGTGCATCCAAATTCCACATATGGATGTGGACACAGCAGAAATGAGGAGGGTTGTGGGCCAGCAGGGATGACTGAGCCCAGAGCTAATCCACTGCTGAACAGGGACTCACAATCAAAGTCTGCCATGGCTGAAAGACTCATCCTTTACTGTGACAGCATTCTGGTCCCGTCAACTACTGACCCTTACTGTAACTCTTYCAGAGGATATGTTTAACCAGCCCAAATGGAATTATTTTTCCTTCAGGTAAAACCCATTCAATACACTCTTGATTCTGAGAATATAGGAGTATCATTTTGATACTCCAGCAACAAGTTCTCTCATAAATACTTTGGCTCTTGCGACTACCCACTGGCCCTAGAGCAAGTATCAACCTCAAGTGTAGAACATGTTCTTTGATTTAACAGCTTTTAAGGAGAAGAAAAGCCAGTAATTAACCCCCTTCAATTGTTAGCAGAAAGTACAGTGCAGAAGACCAACAACTAAGAGTGAAGTGCAGGTGTGTAGTAAAGGAGGAGGCATAAAAAAATCAGCTTTGGTCTGTATGACATGAGGAAATGTTTCAAACATAGCTAACAAATGATAGCCAGGGGGCTGCTGATCCTTAAAACCAGGACTTCCAAGGATCACTGTGAATCTTTAGCTATAACGGTGTTTATGAGAAAATCYACTTGTAAGTTTTATCAAGGTATCATATGTGTTCATATGCATATGTGAATACACACAAGTAACCTCTGCATCTAGCAACTTACTGCTTCCTGGTGAATTCTAACATCCAAGGTTTGATTTTATGATGTATTCAGCATCTCAGTTCCTAACAATTGGAATAATACGTGGAATACTGTAAATAAAGCTCAATACTTGTTAGTATCAAACTAGCTCAAATATTCCCAGTATACCAAAACCAACATTCTCACAGAAAAGCTGACTGAGTGATCACAGTTATGGTGAAGACCAGACAAAATACAACATTTTAACATCTGAGAACAATATTCACAGATTACCCCCTCAGAATTACTAACGTCTCTCTCAGCAGCCCTCTTGTTATTCCGTGCCTTTTCACAGCATGTTTTCACAGCTTATATTGCAAGACAAATGGTATCTATGAAGGAAACAAGAGAAGATGCCTACATACCTTGATATGATCCATCATAAGCTGTTTCTGTGCATATAGAAGAGAACAATCTGGACACTTGAAAACAGACACCTTCTGGTTTTCAATGTGCTGATCAAAGTGGCGATAGAGCAAAGGTTGTAGAGTAAACACAGTGTCACACATAGAGCATTTATATATTATTCTAAAAACAGAAGTACAATAAAACAACGTCAGTCACGTTGATTATCTATTTGCAAGAATCATGATGTTAACTTTTTTCTCACCACATATAAGATCTGACATGTTTAAGCAATTGTTTCACACTGCCTGAAAAGAGTTAAAATTAAATTAATTCGAAACATCTTCCAATTTCAAAATATGGGAGCAGTACAAGAAACAGAAAAATTAAAAAAAAAACTACAAAGTGCAAACAAGAAGCCAGAAATCGACAGCATGTGCCAGTTACATTTGTAACACCAACATCTGCTCAGGATACTTTCAAAGTTCAACATCTTCAGTTTCTGAACTCACACTGTAGTTAAAGGACAATAGCCCTACTCCAGGTTACAAAAGCAGTATGTTTTAAGGGAGTGATTCATTCAATTGTAGTTAGTAACATACTTTAAGATAAATATATTTTCAGCAATATCCATGCCTTTGAGACTCCTGAATGCCAAGGCTGTACTCTGTCAATGCCTTGAAGCTCCAACAGCACAGGACAGGATTTCCCTGGTCTGCCATTCCAAGCCTTTATGAATCTGTCATAGCAATATAGAGACACCACCAAACTCTTCGTCTCTTGGAATACATGTGACTTGTGAACTTAGGTCCATCAGCCTCCTGTTCTGAGGGGCAGATCTGTTCTAACCACAGATCATCGGACGAGAGAAATCTAAGCCATCTAATCTGTAGTGCTGCAGAAAAGTTTCTCTAAAATGAAACAAACCTGACCACAGGTGCTCAGTACAGCAAAAGTCGCTTCCCCTGCCCTAAAGTGTAACTTTCCATTTAAAAATCAAGCCACAAAATCTCCTGCCTCCTAAAGTGCTAAATCTTCTCATTAGCCTTATGAATGTTCCCAGTCCTTTCCATATCCCCCTACGTAATTATCACTGATTGTGCATTGTTCCAGAGCTCTAGGGATCACTCTGCACTATGTTTTGAGAACATTGCTTCCATGTCTAAGCTGTCCTGTAATTTCAAATGAAAAACAGTACACTTCTTCATATTAACTGGAAAGACACATTTTTTGTGGTATCAAGTGGTCCCAGTTTCTCACACGTGCTTAAATGTTTTATTTACACAGCATCCTCTGATGATCAATGTGCTATTGTCCTGCTTTCTGTGGCGAAGCTTTTGCTGCAGATCTGTAGCGAATCTGCTGCAAAAAAATTCCAGCATTTATGAATTTATCACATACAAAAATTGTAACTCTCTAAAACCACCAAGAGCTGAATATATCTCTTTTCCATGGTAGCTTAAGTACTTTACTCTGCTTTCACAGTAGCAGAACTATCCAGTAAAGATCCAAATTTCAGACAGGTCTCTAGGCAAAGGCTGTACTCACTTAAATTTGTACAAGCACACCTCATGGCGTGAGTTGTGACAATTCACACCTGGAAAATTTCCTGAGTGTTTGTTCTGAACTGGGCTCTCATAGCAGCGAGGAAGAAGCACACAGAAGAGAGGGGTGCTGTGAGACGCTCAGACCCGAGGGCACGAGTTTGCACAAACAGTGGCACCTGCTGCCTTCAGCAGAGCCCATCCGTGTGCAACAGCTTTAAACAAAGGCCCCATTCACACCTGTGCCCCGTGTCACCACGTTCAGCAAACTACCGCCTTTATGGCCAACTGTCCTAGCTCTAGAACACACCCATTTCCGCTTTAAGCCAGAAAGAGATTACCTACTGGAAAATAAAAAAGCTTATATAAAGAGATAAAATTGCTTTTTCTCAACTTTTCAACCAGATGTTATGAAAATCACCACGTAAGCACTGATGAGTCTTAGCAGCTCTTTTTGGAATCACATTATCTTAATTCACAGCAAAAATGCAGATGAGCTAAGCAGATTAAAACATGAGAACGAGCAACAGTCTGGCCACCTGTCCAAATCATYTGTGTAATTACATTTTCCAATCACTCTCTTGTAGCATGCAGTGTTTAAAGACCTTCTACTGCTACGTTCAGGGAAATGCCACCTTTGCCCAATGAACTACCAGATGAAAACTCATGAAAGCATTACACAAAACCCACATTATCAGCAGGCTGACAAACTGGTGGCTGTCAGAGGTGACTTATGACTGCAAGCACAGGACAGAATGCAATTTCACAGGTCATTCAAATGCAGGCAAGTGCAGTAGAAGAAGAATTTTGCTTACTTTGGTTCGCCTATCTTGATACCTGGGTGTTGTGTGTAGGCATGGGAGTGTGTGCTGGGAGCAGATTTAAATGCCATGGGACAGATAGGACACTTGTAAAAGACTTCACAGTGACAACCTTGAATATGAGACTTGAGTGCCGCCACGTCAGAGTACACGACATTGCAGTGCAGGCAGCTGCGGAGAGAGTGGAGGAGAGTCAGTGCAGCCCTGCCCGAGTAGTGCTGGACACAATCAACATGGATTTTCAAGCAACAGGAAGAGAGAAACACAGATGGGTAACAACTGGAAAAAATGACATTACTCTGTCAATTTAAACAACCACGTAAGAATCAACATAAACACCGATTTGTGAATCACAAAGTAAGGGGAAAGAAATGTCACGTTTTCATTTCAAAGTCTAAGAGATACAAGGTCTGAACATGTTTTTATTTTATTACATTAAAACAGATAGATAGAAGGGTTGACAGACAAATATTCTATTCATTGCAGAAAGAATGCTTAAATCCTCTGCAAATTTGGACAGAGATTTTCCAGAATGCATTTTCATCACATGCAGGGTATTGCTTAAGGTACACCATAGCAATTTAGAGACTATCACCAAAAGGAAAACCAGTAAGGAAAATATTTTCACCATTTCCCTTGTTTAGATTTAATGAAGATATACTGGTAATGATTTTTTGTACATGTAATCAAATCAGCACTCAGATTGAAACTCAGGAAAACTAAACCAAATCCCTACTATCAGATCAATATATCATACTGGAATTCGGAAAGTATTTTCCAAAGACATACTTCTGCTGTGTCGAAAATTTGTGACCTTTCCGCATCTATTCTAAAATGAAACGATTAGAAAACTGAATTAATATTAGAACAAAGGAATTTTTATACAAAACAGTCCCTTTTAATGCCCTACATCTTTAGTACTAAATGCTTACAAATCAGCCAAGAACATATTGCAATCAGCAATTTCCTATCAAATGAGACAATTTCTTGTTGATCAGTATTTTGCAGTAAGACAAACTCTTCAAACATAGATGGCCTCAACCCTTCCAGGATTTTAATTTTAGCATCTATCAGGGCTTTTATATGAATGTCATATAAATGTCAAATTAATTTTTTGATTGTTTTAGTGCCCTGATGAAGGCAATAAAGCAGGAAATACAGTGCTACATTGCATTCAAAAATCCTGTTTTCCTTTTTAAATTTACCACCCTTGAATTTTATGAAATGCCATCCTTCCTTTTTCTCGGCACCTAAKTTATACTCTTAATGCTATTCATTGAATTTATAGCCATCTAGTCTCTGCTTACCAATGCATTCTCTAAAGCAGATTCTCCTGGTCTTTTTTGGGTCTGTTAAGATCTTCTGTGGTCATACAGAGCTGAGCAGTCCTTCACAGCCATACACAGTGTGACGCTCTCAATAACACATCTACTCCTCAGCTGTTACCTCCAGAGAGCTGGGTGGCATTTTCACCTTCCCATTCCATGGCTTAGCTTTATTCTCTGTGATGTGACACAATAACTGATGCTCAGCATCCACCATTGTATATTACATAGTTCCTAAGGACCAAGCCTTCCTCTTGGGGACTGCTCTAACAGCTTCTTGCTTTTACCTCGGCAGGATGCAGTAAAACTTCAGGCTGAAGTTTTCAGGTGATTTAGTGCTGTCTAAATCACTGGAATCAAATGGAATTTCTTGGCAGAGGCCCTTTGGAAAGTCAGGACAATGCACTGCAGTTCTGCGGAGAGGGTGAGGAGTCTAAGGAGGGTGACAGTAACATTGCCAGAGACTGCTTTTGCTTGCCTGGGTGACTTCAGCTTACTCTCACCAGATCTGGAAATCCTGCCTCRGTGGGACACGGGATGTTTATGAGACATCTTGAAAAGTTTAGGGACTTAGATTTCCAGTGGAGGATCTGGCATTCTGCCAGTGTTACCCAGGCAGGCCAGGAGGCCCTAGAGGTGATTCTGTGCACAAACCCAAGAGACACAGRTTAGAGGGAAGGGCAGTGGAGTGCAGGAAGCAGATGTAGGAAAGGCAGAAAAAGAGAGCCTACTGCTTGAGAAAATAGAGTAAAAGAAAAAAAACCCAAAGAAATGAAAAGAGCTGAGTTGTGTCAGGACATGCATTCAGGCTGAAAACAAGAGACTCGATGCAGTAAAAATGCTTTCTTCCTTTAAAGGAGGATTGCACAACCATCTCAGTAAATGAACTGTGGCACCTTAAGGGGTTAAGGAGCTACCTGCTCTAAGATTTAAAATGGCCTTTTACCAGCTAGACAGGGTGAAGTTTCAGGAGTGCTGAGCAAAGCTCAGGGTCTGGGTGGCTCTTCTGATCTCTTGCTGTGCTGCTGCAATTCAGTGCAAGGAAAATAGAAAAAGAAAACATTTTTCAAGTCTTTAAAAACTTCAATTTCTATGAAATGTCTCTGCTTCCCATTTTCTCACTGAGTGGCCATTACAACGAAATATAAAAATCAAAGGAATACAGAAATGTAACAAAGGAAAACCAAAAGACAAAGCTGTTTTGAGTGGGAAAGGTAATTTCCAAGGGATGTAAAGCCAAGCCTCTTGACTTCCCATAGAAAAGAGAACAACCAGGCAGGTGCAGTATGCCCATCAACATCTCAACCATACATTCTAGAAGTAAACAGTGAAAATTACTGTTCTAACAGAGAGAACAATCTAAAATTCAATGTTTTGAAAAAACTCAATATGTTTTTTTAAAAGACTGAAAGTAAGAAAGTGCATCTGAATTCTCTGGACTTTATARATTGTGAAGTCCTGAATCTGTGTGACACTAGCTAATATTCTGATTTAATCCCACACATAAGTGGATGCCCAAAACAAAGCAGAATCCTAATGTATTTATTCCAAAATTTGTAGTAGTAACAGTACTGTTTCCATGACAACCTTAAACCCATGAAGCTGTATACTCCAATCAATGCTTATGAAAATGGAAAATCACTTTTAAAATCATAAGTTACACATAAATTGACAACAAAAGGAATCATTATACTGACCGAAACCCAACTCTTCGGGTATAATGCAGGCAGTTCTTAGTGACATGGGTCTGGAAGTGGACAGATCTGCAGATTGCTCCACATTCAGGACACGTGTATGGAGATTTATGTTGATGAATTCTCTGGTGTGATGCAAAACTGCACTGGTTAGGAAGCAGCATCTGGCAGATATTGCAAGTCTTCTAAACAACAAACCAGAATAGATGAGACAAAAGGTTTGGTTCAGTTCTATGTAACGTCTCGTGTCAAACACTTCAATATAGCAAATAACGGTTAAATGTCATAACTGGGATGGGACCCAAAGGAATAGGCAAGTACAAACACAAGCCCTGTTGAGAGAGCTGGCAGCCAGACCAACTGGCATTCTGGACCACAAAGCTCCTTCATATATCACTGACCTTGGAAGAGGCACATGGGTTTACAGAAATATTACTCAGGTGCCTCCCCAGATTACCTTGATAGTGCAAGGGGCCTACGTACAACTCCACAATCAAATTATTACCATTATGACTTAGGACCTCCAGTAACTTATGAAAATTTAAAATAAAAACCAAGACTCCTTCATGACAAGGTTATTTTTTTAACAAGTATTTGCATATTTTTAGGAATGTTCTCTCKAAGAGTCTGGCATGTACAGTAATGTGTATGGTCTGCAAGAATATCGACCAGAAAAAAGATCTCCAGAACTGCACTATAAATTATTTACTAACATATGCATGAAGAAATGCTGAAGTAAATGCTCTGGGGGCACTGTGGCCTGGTGTGTTTGAACACAGTCTCTGATGTCCTGACACAGCGAGGTGGCAAAATGCAAATCATTAAATATACAGCATGTTAAGCAAAGAAAACCTGCCATCTCTGCAATGCAAGTTCACCTGGCACTCCTACAATAGTGTTCACATAGGTACACTACTGCTCTCCTGCAAGGCTCTGCCTGAGTTCAGCTAACTACAGGGACTTCAAACTGGCACCACGCTCGGAGCCCTTGGGACACAGTAAGGCTGCATTCAGACACACTGAATTACTCACTCTGAAATGCCAAATATTTGGCTTTCATTGACYAAACAGCTGTGGCCAGCAGTGGGGRACTCACAGCCACAGGCTGACCAGAACTGTTTGGGGGTGTTAACTTTGTCTTAAGTTCAGCTTAAAAGGCACCAGGCGTAAGTGCCACATGTRCTGGGCTTCAGTACCATTCCCCAAATCTCTCTTTGGGTGCTCCTGTATTAACAAGCTGCAATACAATGCTGGAGAAGCTGGGGCATTATTTGATGAAGTAAGCAAAMAGCAAACCAGAATTTCTTTTTCTAGTAACAGAAACATTTGGAAGCCTTCAGCTTGCAGGACTACAAAAGGAAATGGGGATGTRATGCCGAAGAAAAGCCATACAACATTCCAGCCCCAGCTCAGTGATCTCCCAGATTTTGCAGCAAGCTGCCAGACTCATCTGCTGACCCAACATGCCAATAATGCTCTTAGTTAAAGCCCCTGCTCTGCTRTTTCAATGAGTACAGAGAATGTTTAATTGTAACTGATTACAGTAGAATAAGAAGYCTCTACTGCGAAATTCTAACATTCAGCACATTTGCTTACCATTTTATTTTGGTCTTAGGGTGGCATTAACTTCCAGTTCTCTCATTCCAACCCACACCAAAATAAAATACAGTGACAATCATCACCTGCCTGCATTTAAAGTCAAAGTTTCAGGAAAAAAAAAAGTTAGAAGGAAAAATGGTGGAGGTAGAAATTAAAGGTACATAAGAATGCTGAGTATGAAGGGAAATGAGCTATGCACTTTCCATGGGAGCTGTATACTCCTATCTKTAACTAAGATAAATACTAACATTTATTAGCCCAGATGTGATACCTTTTCCCCCCAGCAAGCAGATGCGGGTTTTGTTCAGCCACAAAACTTGTCAGTAAGTAGTAATATTCCTTCAGCAGGAATATTAATGGCAATAAAACATTGCAGAAAGGTAACAACTTTATAGGGATCTTTTCACTGCTGGGGCTGTTCWACCATTGCTTATTTTAATCAAAACATTCTACCTTAGTAATGGGAGTTTCAGAAGAACAAGAGCAGCTACTGACTACTTAGTCTTTGAAAACACAAAACTATACATTTTCCATTTCAGGAGCAATGAGATGGGCATTAGAAAGAATATAAAGCTGCAAATAACCTTTTTTCCTATTATTTGTTTTCAAAATTTAACTGTTTAGTTTTTTTCTTTCTTCCTTCCTTCCAAAGAAAAAATACCAATCTCATCTAACTTCCCTGTCTTCTCCCCACAAATGGCAGTTTTACAGCAAAAGACAGTGCCAAGCACTAAGAAAGAAAACAGAGTATTTMTCATCCAAGCTTCTCTAGAGGTAACATCTAATGAAACTGTAGCAAACTACTTGTTAATAAATGCCTATACAGAGTCTTTCTTCAGTAAACACTACCCCTACAGGAAGCAACCACAGGTAAAAAAACAGCTGCTGCTTGACATTGAAAAGGACTAAGAAAAATGTTTAAYTAATATTTAAAAGGATATTTCAACAAAGAATATTTAAGACTACATTTATTAAGAGTGTTCTTTTCAAATGGAAGAACATGAAAACAGCTTTTTTTTCCAGTGCTTTGCAGGTTGGTTTTTTTTTTCAAAACCTGCCACTCCAGGGCCTGGTAAGCAGGAATTAATGCCTTGTTCATCCAGCAACTCTTAAAGCAGAGCAAGTTTCCATAAGGAGACACAAACACTGCCAGGCAGCAGGCAATTCTGGCTGCTCCTGCACCCCCAGGGGCTGCTCTCCTTGAACAGAAGTACCTGAGAACCCACACTTCTCTATCCACCTCCCCGCAGCTGCATTTTGTCATTCTGTGAACGTCAAGGTTGCTTTCCTGCAGTAAATCACCAGCACAAACAGTACTTAACAGGACATGTATGGAGAACAAACTCAGAAGCAACAGGGAAAAAGGGCCAGAGGGAGAAAGGGAAGGGCAAAACGTTAGTTTCCCTGCCCTAAAAAGTCCCCCCCATCGTTTTATCTTTGTTATCTTTTTCCATTTCTATTTTAGTCTCATCCTCCCAGCCTCTTCTGTCTCTTATCCACTTGCTTTATCTTGAGGCCTTCTTAGTTGCCTTATTTTCCAGTACCAAAACTAGCAGGTTTTCACAAGGACTACTGGAGCTTAAATGGAATGTTACCTGACGAACTTATTATGGGAAAAAACTCTTTCTACAACCAACAAGCACCAGCAAATCAGTTAGCTAAAACCCCAAGGTACCGAGTATGAAGTAGCTCAAGCTGGTGCAGAATATACTCATGGTCAGCCATTAGATCCTGTGCAGAACTGCAGCAACATCTAAGGGTGGAACGTTTCTGCTGAAGGAGACTGCCACAGGTAGGCACACCTGTAGTATCTTCCATAAATAAATTCACTTGCATGGCATTCCACTGGGAATCCAGGCTATTTCAGTCTAATTCTGCTAGCCAGTAAAAGGGAGGAGTTAAGGCAGAGCCACATAATCAAGGTTATTTCCATGTGCATTCTCTTTACATTACTGCCTGTAGTGGCAGTGCAGTGCAGCTGCAGCTGCTTCGTGGTACAGAATAGGTCCTACATGTAGTGAATTACTCCTGACAGGAACGTGCCTGTGCTCCTAGGACTAGTGCATTTTTTTCCTAACTGCAGGACTTAAAAATCTTTAGTCTGTACACTGCTGTGTGATCCCCAGGAATATTCCTGGGACATTCTTGTCTTGCGGATTTTCAGCTTCCCCCGCAGCAAGAAGCTGGAGCACCAAGCTCAACTGAATGCTTTGAAACACACCAGAATCCCTTTTAATTGGCACACCCCAACAGAGATCCAACCATATCATTTAATTAACCACCTTCACTCTTCCAGGATTATAAAATACATCGCACACTGATCAATATTAAGTTTTATTTAATGACGTATTTCTTTCAGGTCAGGCCACATACATTAGTAAAGAATTTTCAAATGGTTTTTAAGTTGAACTCATTAGCACTCGTAAGAGGAAAGGAAACCCAACCAACTAAACCAATGGTCACACAGAAAGGAACGCGTGCCAGTGAGAACAGTGCTTTGCACTTTCTGAGGAGGAGCTGAGGCAAACAGCAGGCACTCCTGTCAGTAGTCAGTGTGCCACTTGTCACTACCTGAGTCCCTCCCTGCATGTGAGTGGAATGCCTCGCTCACTTAGGGCACTTGGTGAAAATTCTAAAACCTGAAGACCAATCAAGAATGAATAACTTAAAGCTATCATTCAGGTTGAATAGACAGGCTGTTAATGAGGGTGCCAATTAAGTGGATTCCACAGGCTAGTCAAATTCCAAAGCACAGAAAGAAGCATTAAGACATTATTTGTAAACCCATTATTAATTTCTGTATTATAATGTTCAACTGTGAGCAAGTTAATGCTAGTTAACTTGAAAATGAAAGTTAATTTTAGCAAAAATATACAGTGCCAATTTCAGATTTCCTAAAAAGATTCTAAGGGCCTAAAAAGATTCTAAGAAATATCTTTCTCAAAGCGTTGAAATTCACTATKTAAGTGCTTGCAAGACTTTTTGTGTTCTTTGGTTATCATTTTAATCACAGAGATTCAGATAATTAACAGCTAAATGAAAGTAAAAAACATATCCAAAGTCTCCTAGGCTTATAGATGAAACATTGGAATGTAAACATAGGATACTCTACTTGTCCACTTGTGTCTGCGGCCTGCTGGAAATGAGTTGCAAGAGATGTCTCATCTTGGAAAACTTCATTGCACTCCAAACACTTTAGACTATGTCTACAGAGTCTCGATGGATCTTCATCTAGCGGCATAGCTGGAATGACAGGAGAGCTCGTGGGGGCCGAGATCACTGTCCCAGTTAAGCCAGACTGGATCTTTGTTATGGAGTGCACGCCAGCTCCCCCCGGGCTCTGGAGCATGGCTGCAGCCGTATTGCTGGAAGGAGATGCTATCATTTGATCTGCTGGGACTGGTTTTAGGATCAGGTGGGAACACTGCATAACGACGCCTTTCTCCTTGTGCCCACGAGCATGGGACAAGAGGCTGCACTTATTGTAGAAAACTAAATTCTTTGTACAATGATTACAAGTCACTTCAATTCGCACACTCCTCCTGTCATAATGCTGGGTCAGGCTCTTCTCAAGAGCAAATGAATCGCCACACTCCAAACACTTGTAACCTCGTGTTGGTAGCATGATTCCGGCATTGGCTGGGGGGCTAAGGTTTGGGATGTAAATTGGTACGGGATTGACACTGCTCAGCACCTTATTGAATGCTTCCACTACAGAGCTCTGTAGAGATGACACCACCTGCACTCGAGACACTTTCTTCGAAGGCTGTGAGGCTGCTGCAGAAATTATTGCCTGCTTGATTTGCTGCTGGGGTTTTGTTAGCACTTGCCGCAGTTCAGAGGTGCTTTGAGCACCCTGAGGCAAAAGGTTAAGGTTGGCAAGATGGACTGTCTTTGGCACAAGTTTGGCACTCGCAAGGCTCGATGCTGGCACCACTACTGTCTGCTGCTGGATGGCATTAGCAGCTTTGATAATAGCGCTGCTGGCGCTCTGCACGGACGCGGCAGAGATGACAGTGGCTTTCACTGTGGTGTTGTTAGCCAGCTTCAGATTGATCACCTGGGAGCCTGCTGTTTTCACTGCCGAAACAGGCAGGAAGGCAGTAGCCACAGGTTTGATAGTGACCTGTTTGGGAGCGAGATCTGCAGATCCGACCGCATTGGTGACAACTGAGGACTGGAGAGGAGCTCTGGGAGGAGAGGAGAGAACAGCAGAAGTTGGTGAGGACAGGAGAGATGTCATGGAAGTTACCATGGAAGCACACTGCTCTGCCTTTTTAACAGAGTCCAAATCAACTTCTGGCAACACTCTAGTAACAGTTCTCTTGATCTCCCCAGAAGAAGTCTTGATGGTTTTTATGCGAACCTTAGGAATTGCTGGTGTCGACCCTGCGGGAGAAGATGGAGATCCTTTGCTGCTGTTCTCACTTGAGACACTTCTGGGACTGTCGGGTGGTTTGAAAGAAAGCTTCTTAGCACCATCAATGAGACTCTGAGACTCAGGAGATTTTTCAATAGCCCGGGGACTTTCACTCATGTCTTTTGGTAACGGAGAAGACTCCCCTGAATTAGACTGTAAATCTTTACTGCTATCTGTAGCTGCCTTTTTAGCACTCAGTGCTGCGATTGCAGCAATGCAGGAAGAAAGCTTTGCTGATGACTTTGCTTTGGACTGGGAAATGCTGGCAAGATTTGGGTCACTYTTTTCAGTACTCAGTTTTCCATCAAGTACTCTGTTTTCCAGAAGCTTCTCAGAGTTGTCTTTTAGTAATTTGTCCTCTGTTTTTCGAGTTTTAAAAGGCTCATAGACACCTAAATTTGTGGCGTTGGTCTCTGTCTCTCGTTTAGCAGCTTTATTTTTATCTATACTACTTGAAACAGTGATTCCAGATTTAATTAAGTTCTCCCCTCCAAGTGCCTTGAGTTTGTCATATTCCTGCTGAGACAGAGATCCTGCCAAGACATTTGCTCTGAAATTTGCACGCATCTCCTCTTTATCCGGGGGGTCATCCACCTCAATTCTCTCATCATCATCAAATTCTTCTGCACTTGATATTGGGCTGAACTGGTTGAAAGCTGAATCTTTCAGTGTAGTCTCAGAAGCTGACCTATCATCTTTATGTGACTTCCCTTCATCTTTATCGTAACTCTCAAGAGCTGATGACGTTAGGAAGCCATTGTGCAAGCCGTTGCCTGTGGAATGGTGGCCATCCTTATCCACACCTTCGGAAGAATCAATAGTACGCACATTTTTCACAATGACGCTCACACCAACATCAGATGATGATGGGACATGGGAATCTTCATCTGCGTGAGAATTTTGTTTTATGTGGCTTTCGTGGTCATCATGTCCAGATTCAATAGCTGCTTTGGGATCTACCATGTCTGGTATGTCAAACGCTGCAAGAAGGTCATCGAAATCTGGGGTCTTCATATCCCCCATGGCCAGGTATTTGATTGCAAGCAAATCTGTAAAATAAACAGAAAGTGATCCCTTTAAGCTCTAGCAGCACAGTCTTGTACAGAACAAGGGTTTGTTCACATCTGCCATCCAAAAAATACGTTATTTCACTTCTGAAGTCATATTTTCAGAGGTTTTACATGACAGAACAGTGTTCCAGTCCAAGTGTACAGTTGAATTATTACACCAAAAACTATAGCAATTGATAAACTTCACAGATGCTAACCTGGTAATTTCATTCTGGGCTCAAACTGCAGTAACTTTCTTCCTGTCCCCTCTCCTACACTCCCTCCTAGTCTCACCCACACAGACTCAGATTACAGCAAAATATGTGGACACTCATGAAAATAACATGAGACACTTGCAGTTTCTCCTAAGTCTTGATCTTCCYCAACAGTTGCACTGTGAGGAGTCTTCTTGAAGATGGTAATAAAAATCTATAAGACTTAGGTGTTTATTAACATTGTCTACCTGGAAGTCACTGTGGACTCTGAGAACACAACTGCGGAAATTTTTTCAAGGATATTGGAATAAACACAGACATTTCATGTGATACCTTCAAGCAAATATAGAAGGGGTTTGAGAATTGTTTACACAGTTCACTTAATGGTTTTGGGCCCTCTAACTTATGAAGTCCTTAATATAAAAATAGATGCACACATATTATCAAATTACAAAGCAAGTTCCTATGAGAATTAAATGGAAAAGACTGCAGAGACCAAAGCATATCAAATCCATGTAAAACCACAGAAAGCTTTGACACAGTTTCTCTGGGATATTAATTAGTTGCATTCTGGTTATACATATGTCCATAGGTGTCTTTTTTCAGTAGGTGCACACACTCAAGAAGAACTAGACAGCCCCCCTAGTCTGCAACTTCCTCTAATTACATATCCTGGAGTTTAATTAACATTTACCAGTAGTAATGAATTAAGACCTGCTTACATGCTATTTCCTCCAAGTATGTTTAAGATGAGAACTGCCCAGCAGAGGAGACACATCTGTCTTTGACTGAGARCTGACTGAGAATTACTGCTGCCCTTATCAAAAATCTCTCTTATTCTTCAAACTTTTCAAGAAATCAAAGTTAAATAAAAAGGGAGACGAACATGGTCAGTTCAAGGAAGAGAAGTTCTAAGCTCGCCATTTTATTAATCTCTTCCTCACTATTCTAGGGCACCAATCTTGAAATCCAGTATATAAACTATGTTTCTACCACAACTGTCAGGACTCTGCAGCCATATTCCTCCCAGGTTTTTTGTTTATTTTTTTTTCTCCACAAACCTTTGAGTAACTCCTTCTCTTAAGGATGAAACTCTGCCTTTTATCCAAGATCAAAATCAACTGACACCTTGGCTGCCAGACAAGCTGTGAGTCTATTCCTTCTCTGGCCCAAGATGATGCCTGTAAATATTCAGAAGAGGAAATAAGGCAAGCTCCTACTTCCTTAGGAAATCATGGTTTTCCAGGAACTGGATTTTCTCTGAAAAGTGCTCTGAGAATGCTTGAGGAAAGTTACACAGAGAATCAGTTTATTTAAAAATTCAAGCATTACTGCGCTTACTAATCATTCAATGATAAAAGTAACAAGGAAAAAGATTGGATATGGCCAATAGGAATTACAAATGTAGGGAGCCACAAAACAGTGAGGTGAAATGCTTCTGGGTTCTACTTTTTTGATGGTAGTTGAGAGAACTTACGGAAAGATTACAAGTCTTAAAAAGATAACACACTCTGAATATACTCTTACTTCATAGTTTCCAAGAACCTTTTCAGTGACAACACCTACCCCTGTGCCTGTTCATCAGCATCTTACTGWCACTAAGCTCTGGGGGCAAACCAGGAGAAGTTAATTTGTGTTCAGGCTTTCTGAAAGCACGTGTGCGTGACTTCCAACATTGTTCTYCTCAAGTGTTTCTTATGAACAGCATGAAGAAAATGGCACAGATTTTAGCCAAAGCAAGGTATTCCTTGTCTGTTCCGCTGCCTTGCTTCCCCCAGTCAGACTTTCTATCCAATTCACCTGGTACCACATTCCAGTGAAGCACTCACTTGGAGACTTATGTCAAAACAAGAACAGACCATGAGAACTCTGTTCTGACAGTGGAAAAACAAGCAGGACAAGCAGGGCTTAGAAGTAAATAACTGCTTCTGAAGAACTGACTTTTTGTTTTACTGCACGCAATTGTTGTCAGTACTCCTCAACCACTGTATCTGTACCTGTTCCTGGCCGAAAGACTCTAGCCATATGAGGAGAAACAAACCTGCCCTTTCATGTACCTAGGCAAGATGGGGGGACAAACCAGAGAAACACAGAAACTTTTTCTTACTTCCTAAGTCAGATTTATCTTTGAGCTCTGGCTTCCGGACACCTGCAGATTTGGCCTAGCATTCTCCACAGAAAGACCAAGTTGCCTAGAGTTGTTGCTGAGACTAAAAGGTATTTTTTGGGGTAAAGCTAAGCAATTGTAAACACTCAAATCAGAATCGTTCTGGGAAACTGCAACAGCCTAATGAACACTGAAGAAAATAGAATAACCTGGCAGCTCCCAGACAGGTCCTATCTCCAAACTGCTCAACCTCCTAATTTTTGTCTAAGGTACAAGAACAGCCTCAAGCTTTCCAGCAATGGCAATTAATCCTCCTCCCTTCACAATAATTTTCCAATTTATATMATTTATGCATGGAAGCTTCTGTCATTTCTGGATCACAAACATGGTCTTATTCTTACTCTTCCATTTAGTCATGCTTAATTCTTACTCTTCGATTTAGTCCTTAACCTTTGAAGAACCAACCAACATTTCCTCCTTGACACTCACTCTCCTGTTCATCTAAATCTTCCAAATAGTTAAACCACAAGTCTAATAACTTTATACAATAGCTTCAACAGGACCAGACCATCTTTTCTTTTCTTTTTAAAAATTTTCCAAGTTTACTGAATTCCTACCCTTTACCTTCAAGTCCCATGTAAATGTCTATACTTAAAATATCTTACTCCTTGCTTCTGTTCAGACAAATACTAAACTTCAGCTTCCCTCAGCAGCAAGTCCATTTGTTATTGAAGGAAGTAGGAAAATCCCCTACTTTAATCTTCATCTACCGGTAACATTCACATTCTTGTGACTACATTCCTTTACCTTCTCTAAACCCTTGCTTTTACTTCTGTTTGTACAAGATACATTTGTGGGCTGCACATTCTTTAGGGTAGAGACCTTTTCTTTTGCACATTGTTCCAAGAACACCAGCATTCTTTCCAGTTTTGTGAAATGAGAACATTGAAACACCTCTTTTCAGGGTCTGGCACRTGACAGTATCTTGGTTCTAGTATAGCCACATACAGCAATCATTCTGTTACTTCTAAGGATTCCCAGGTAGACACACTACTCCAGAGCGTATCTGGAATAATTACTCCACCTTCAAATATTAATAATGACGCCTAAGTACCATCAGGCTGATTCTGGAAGAAAATGCCTACACAGGGAGCAATACCAGCCTAACCAGCATAAAACCATACTTTTTTGTTTTTTGGTTTCTGTATTGTTGTGACAAGAAATTTCATCAGGTAGAGAAGTCTAAAGGGATYAAATCATAATTACAATAAAGTATAACATAACATTAGGCAAACTTCATCCTAATACACAGAATATGAGCAGTTCATTAGTTATCAGTAATTATGACTGACTTATACTTCCAGTSATTTATTCTGAAAGCCAAGCATTGTAAAGACAGACAAAGCAATATGCTAATCTAACCACAAAACCTTCTTCAGGAAATGGGAACCACATCTCAAATCACAGCCTTGCCTGCTATGACACACTCAGCAGCCGAGTGGGATGTGCAAGAGGCCACTTCAACCACAGTCAGCAATGGCTCTCATGCTCATAAACAAAAAATACAGGTTCCTTTTCAATATAAAAGGGCCCATGGCTTGCTACTACTGCAAAAGCCAGATAAACACCCACTTCCACAAATCACAGCAGTTCCTTTCACAACAGGCAAAGTAATTCTTACCCTAAGAAATTTGTATTTCTTAGGGTAAAGGTCCCCATCCACAGCATCCGTAAGGTCATGCCAGTCCTAATSTAAATGTCTTTGTGAAGTATGGGGTGTTTCACAGTTGAAATTCATACCAAGCAACCTACTTTGTCTGTATTGTACACCATATCTCTCTGCCTTCAAAAAAGGGGAAAATCTAATTTGTTTCCATGCACAAGACTCAATGGGTAAAAGACTTAATCCACCATTCTGACAGCCAGAATAGTATTACTTGTAGTTTATGACTCCTTAGGAACCTCAGCCTGTAGTCCAACATACCAGTTTTTGAACTGGGTATCTCAAGTTCTCTTTGGGCAGGACAAAACAAGAAGGGAGAGAAGGGGAATCTTCCAGAGTCTGAACCATCTCTTCAGCACAGCTTAAAGAGAACTACACATAACTGGTTCAAAGTTCAGCACAATCAGCCTTTGGCTGGCAAAAGAACAGGAACGTTTCAGCACAGGAACAAGGAATCTCCTYATGCTCAACATGGAGCTGAACAGGCCATCCCCAGCTACAGCTGACCACAGGAAAACCACCTGTATTATCAAGAGATTCARGCTACGGTTTGGAACTAGCCACTTCCCAAATCCCTCCTAAAAAAGAAATGAGYTCCTGAAAAGCAGGGAAATCTACATACCATTCTTTTTGTACTCTAYTTAAGAATTAATTACCAACATGGCTTAATTTTGTACTTCTGTATGTACAACCGGCTAGGACGGTAACCCATGAATAATTCAGATGTACAACAATAAAGGACAGAGTATTGAGATTCCCAAACTAGCACAGATTCTAATTACATTATAAATGGCACAAGCTTGCCACCTCTTTCCTTTAAGGTACTTTTTTTTGAAGTGAATGGCAATTGTGGCCCAAGCACAGCATGAGCAGCTGCAGCCTCCCAGAGAGCTCTCCCAGCCAGGCAGGGCCCATCAGGGCAACAACCAGGCCCAAAAACATTAGGGTCAAGTTTGGGTTTTTTTGAACATACATTCCTRGTACTCTGTGGCGTACTTGTATTTTAACATACAGACACATGGCTAAGAAAACAAGTTAGTCAATTCATTCCAAAGGGGCTTGGAATGTGATAAATTCTTACCCTCATTCTGGAGATCAAATAACTGAGATCACTGCAAAATGAGATCCTGGGTGCTGATACAGAGGACCAGCCCTCCAGCATTAGCATTTGTTGCGGGAATGCTGGCCTGTGTGCACAATCCAAATCTCCTGATGAAAAGCATTTACAGATATTACTCGACTGAGAAAAGACAACTCACCAAGAACACCGCAGACTCCATCTATTCAGGCTTCTCATCTTACAGCCAACAAAAATCCCTGCAAATTCAAAATCTCCTTTGCTAAAAATAAAAATTCATAATACAGATAGCATTCTGAGGAAACCCAAACAAAACAGGTACAAGAAATTTTGTCACAATCCAAGAACTTACAATATTAAAACTGCTTACTATTCTGGCAGAAGGAAAAAAAACCCTATCCCTAAGACACCTAAAAGGTGCTCTTTTGTAATATATTAATTTTAGCTGACACTTGGGAAAGAAAATGCATCCTCATCAGGAAGAGATCCCATTCCTATCAGGCAAAAAGAATTCCTGTTTGCAAGCATGATTCTGCTACAGACATCTACAGTCAAATATAGACCCTCTGCATCCCGATGCTGAAGAGCAGAAATCAGCACAGTAATCTGTCAGGCATCATTTTGCTCCACCACAAGCTATTCACTGCCCTATCAAACCTGAAAAACAACACATCACAGCTGCAGTAAAGCCCACAAACCCAGAATTTCAGGCCAAATGTTAGCATGCTATTTTCACTTTTCTACAATTAATAGCTCAATGCCTTATGCAATTGACTGCAGTCAGAAACAAAAAGGTTCCCTTGTATTGTCACCCTGCCTCATCAGCTAGCACACAACTTACCCAGTATCCACAACCTCTCAAGGCTTTTAGGACTGACTAGTCTGCTGAGCACAGAGGAAAGGACCCTCATTTCATACCACAATAGAGTATTTCCAATGTTCTGCCTCCATGTTATGTTGATTGTAGATTACCAAACCAGCTAATGCAGCCAGGACTGGGAAAACTTTTTAAAAATCACGCTGGTTAGGATTYTAGAGTTGCTGATTTCCTGTTATAGGAAGTAACAGTTCTAGCAAAAGAATCCCCCAGGCAAAATGCTTAGTGATCCACTGTATAAGCTCTAACAGCCTTTGTTCTTCCCTATGCTAGATTCATTACTGCTTCCTTCTCTCTGCCCCTCTCCCTCTCTCTGAATCCTTCAGATTTCACTATAATAACGTCAGCTCAAATCTAAGTACGTATTTTTTATTTTTCAGTTGAGAAAGATAAAATAAGAATCCTATCCATTATCCATTGCTTTGAGTTAAAAGCAGTCACCCCTCTGCAGCTGCTGCACTGCCCATCCGGTTTCCTCTGCTGATTTCATTACTGCACAATATTGTAATTCATGCCACTGAAAATGAACTGGAGCTCCATCCAGCCCTCCAAAATACATCTTTCCCACTTGGCTGCTGCAAAATCCTCCCCAGGTCACAGTAATTTAATAAAAGCTGTCCAATTTCTTTTGCACCGTTTTTTTTCTCTGTAAGCGATACTAAGTGCATGTTTAACACTGAAGACCTTAATCCAGAACCAAGTATTGGGTCACTGAGAAGTGGCCAAACAATAACCTGTAAATAATCGGACAGCAAATTCTGCATGTGTGACTCTCTAATGCAGCACAGAAGAGCTCCCTTGCCACAGCTGGTCCACAATTCATGACTGTCATTCAGAGGCCTATTCCTCATCACTTCATTGGGGGAAAGAAACATACATMTGGATATATTTCAATGAAAATACTGTATTTAGACAAGATATCAGTAAGTCTTTACAAATAATAGCTTCAATCCTATTAAAACTGGAGGACCTTAATAGCATTTCTTCAGTAACACTTAAACAATTGTCTCCTTCCTAATGTGCCAAGTGTGCAATCAGGATGTACCTCCACATTATTGTTATACTCGGCCCAAACCACCACGTCTCACCTTGTGAACCTTGACCTTTGAGAGATTTTTTTAGCCAGTGCTCAGTTACTGCCACAGCCGCATTACCTCCGCAAACACCAAAGGGTTAAAGGCAGCCCAAATCAATAGGCCTACAAGGAAAAAAAAAAAGGGAAAACAAGTTGCCTTACAGCATCTTTTCCACGCTTTTATGCGCAATTCTACAACAATATTGTCTCCTTTTGGCCTTAGAGAAAGGCACAGCAAACCCCCCTTAGTGCATCCTAAAGAAGCAAACCACAAGACAGCACCCTGTAAATAAAACAGCATGCAAAGCATCCTCAGTCACAAGCATAACTACAATTACAAATCATTCAATCAATTTTATTTAGTTTAGTTTTAAAATAGACTGCATAAGCAGTGTCCCACCCTTGCAAAGCAAAACTATTTTAATAAGGGTCATAAATCTCAGCTCTTGCCCATTCCTTAAGCATAAAAAGGCACGAAAAGTCAAAGTAATCTCAGTTACTGCAAATATGTACATTTACATACAGAACCCTTTATGACTACGTTAGCCACATACCAGTGCTGTGTGTCTAAAGTGTGCATTCACATACTGTTTTGGGATGGTATCTTTCTGCAAGCTCCTCTGCTTTTGGCTGCCATGAAGGGAGGAAGCTATCCCAGTGTAGTAGCTCAGTGACTGCATTGTGTTCAGGAGCTGATCTGCCTCAAACCAGTTCCAGCCGGTTCTGGTCACCCTACATAAAAAGCTATGGCAACCCTCGCTGAGTTGCCAACAAGTCCTGAAAATCGCAGGGGCTGTTTTTTTGTGTGGCGTGGAGCCGGCACAGCCCTGTACCCCGGCTCCCCTCGTGCCCGGCCCACGCAGCCCCTGCTCCCCAGAGCCCCCCGCACGCTCCCTTCCTCGCCTCCCCCACTTACCTCCCACAACCTGGCTGAGAGCTGTGTGTGCGTGCCTGTCTGTAGCTAACAAAGAGACCGCAATAAAAATCCTCACAGGATCTCTCTTGCAGCACCAGGCAGGCTCGGCCACAGCCCTGGGAGACAGACTGCTAACCCGGGCTGCTCCCCCTCTGTTCCCACAGATGAGGGGTGGCTGCTCACACACGTCACATCTGCCCCCTCATGCCCACTGCCATGGGGTGCCCGATCGAGGGTTTCTCCCTTACGCCCTCCCCACCGCTCGTTCCATCTGGGGCCGCTCCGAGTGGCATTTTCTCTGCTCTGAGTAGCATTACTGCAGAGTACCCACAAACGCGCCTCCCTCCCCTCAAGAAATCCATTTCCGCAACAGCAAGATGCCTGCAAAATAGTTCCTTTGCCCCCAGCTCGCAGAACCGATTTGACTGCTACGCTGATTTATTTTTTTTTTTTTTTTCTTTTGCTATTCGACTGTGCTGGAGGCCTTGAGAAGCAGCGAGCTGCAACCCCACGGCTGGGCAGTCCCCCCCGGCTGGCAGCCGCCGGCTGGGGAGGCCCGGTCAGGCTCTGCGCAGCTCCCACCCCGCAGAAATTGTGCGGACCGACCGCCTGCCCGGCCTKGCATCTCTCAGGCGATGGCTGCCCAGGCTCTCGGCACCCTGCGGTGCCCAGGCCGCTCCGGGGGTCCGCACCCACCTGTGCCCGTAGCCGCTCTCCTCCTGCCCGCTCCCCTTCACCTCGGCCACACAGGGCCTTCCTCCTGCAKGGCTGACAGGCACCCAGACCGAGACAGCAGCCACCCCGCTCCTCTTGGCTACTCACCCTTGCTCTGGGAACACCAGTAACCGCCTACGCGCTGAAACCCCCTCCTCTTGGGGGCTGCGGGAGATGCTGCTCTGCAGGGCTCCCTCGGACGGACGGGCGACCCCGGAAAGCCCCTCTGCCCCTGGCTGCACCTGCAACTGAACAGAGGTCTCGGGCACAACCCTGCACCCCTCCCTGCGGAGACACCTTCTCCGCATCCCTCATCCCCACCCCGTTCTGGGGAGAACCACCATGTTCTTCCGCTGCCTCGGCCCGTTTTCCCCGCACAGGCTGTTGCGGCCGCAACCGCGGCCGGCCCTCCCTCGGCCCCTCGGTCCGGGGGGCCGCTCCCTCCTCCGGGCCGCCGCGGCCCCGGGCACCTCCCCGCGGGTCTGCGCGCTCCCGGCCCGGGTTTGGCCCTGTCCGAACGGGCCCTGGGAGCCCCGGGGACGGCCGGGGATCGGAGGCCCTGGCCCCTCCGGCGGCGGGGAGAACGGTCCGCCCCCGCCCCGCCGGCCCGAGCCATCCCTGCACGGGTGCCCGCGGGGCTCCGGCCGCCGCCGGGCCGGGAGGAAGCGACCCCACAGCATGCAACCTCCGGTCCCCATGCGACACACCTGCTGCGGCCAGAGCCGGCGGGCTCGGGCAGGGCTACGGCCCGCGGCGCGGCCCGGCCCCGCGACGGAGGAACATAATGGCAGGAGGCTGCGGGGCTGGGCGCTGGGGGTGGGGGTGCTCGGCGGCACAGATGGGGAGACGCTCCCGTGTGATTCCGTGTGGAACGGATCCCTGGAGAGTGCCGGGGGCGGGGAGGCTGCGGGGCCGCCGAGCGCCGCGGGGCCGAGGCCGGGTCGCGGCCTCCCGCAGCCCGGGGAGTCGGGGGGGGGCTCCGCTCGGTGCGGGCCGGCAGCACCGCGCCGGCAGCCGGGGCCGATCTCCCCCGCGCCGAGGCCAGCGCCGCCCGCGTGCCGCAGGAGACGCCGCCTGGGCTTCGCCGGGCGCTCCCCGTGCCCCAGCGCCTCAGGCCTCCAAGGGCAGCCGGGGAAAGAGCCCCCGGCCGCTGCTCCGGTTCCAGGGCAACAAAGGACGGGAGGAGCCACGCGCTGCCAGCTCTGGCGGTTCAGCCCCTCCGCCGGCACTGAGGCCGTTGTGCCCCGGGCCGGGCCGGGCCGGGGTCACCCCCCGGGTCCCGGGTCCCGGCTGGGAACCGTGTCCCGCAGTGATGTTGCCCTGCCCTCCACACCCCGTTACGCGGGCACTGCCGGGCCCGGCTGCACAGCGCCTGCGGCCCGTGCGCTGCTTCTGACCAGCCGCCTTTGTTGGCTGCGCAGCATCCAAGGCGGCATCGCCATTGCTRGGAATGGCAGGACGAGATCCCTCCCTCTGCTACCGCTGTGCAGCACCATTTTCAGAATGTAAAGTTTTGCACGCGAATCGCTATATTGTACCGTATTAGAGGCTTTAAATAGGTGACACTCGTCTCAGATTCATGCTGTGGGCGTACAGTATAATACAAATTCTAGTGGAAATAATGCTGCTGTATTAACGTCTCCTAGGAGCCTGTTAGTGAGGCAGCAGTGTTCTAAAGGCGGCCTGCACAAGCACAGCTCCTTCTGGGAAGCTGCTACTGAAGCTGTGCCCGCAGGTATCGGTCGGGCAGGAAATTATCCATCGGGCCCTACCCTGGTTGCTCTCGTCCAGCTGCCACGGAAAAATTCTAACTTCTTTCATGTWATCAAAACAGCAGCAGAACACGGGTTCTACTGATGGTCAGCTGYAGCAATCAGCGAGTCTCACAAGTTTGTATAATTTGAATATAATAAATCGATTTGTTTATATGAAAATGGATTTGTGCTCTAGTTTTAATATGCAAGAAGGGCCATGCAATTCAGCTTGCACAAGCCTAGGGCTCATCCTGCCAGTGATTGGTAGAAATAGGCTATGGTATTTACAATACCCTGTTTCCTCACAGTTGACCAGTAAACTGATTTGATTAAAGAAGTGAAAACTGCACACTCCTTACATTCCATCTCTGTGGTCAGCTTGCATAATACCATAAAGAMGATGGCAGCTATTAATATCTGAAATGTTAATCGATTTCACAGTTTATACATGGCACAAAGGTCCTTGTGCATGCTGCCTTTCACATAGATCTATTTTCCTGCCAGCCAGGTATCCTTGACATCTCCATAGCAGAAAAAGTCTGTCACCCTAAGTATTTGACTTAGAAAATATAAAATGATGAGAATTTTAACTAACTTTTACAAGCTGTGCCAGGCTGATAGCATTTCTCCAATRTTTTTTTTTAATTCAAGCACACAAAAGAACAGGCAATTGCACCATGAGTGTCCCTGCAGTGTCCCTTCTGCACTGGGAGGCTTTCGGGGGTTTTTTAGTTGCTCTTAGCTGTGAATTCTTAGACCAGAGGTCTCATTCACTCCCCCAGATGCTATGCCACATAATCCTTTGAACCAGTGTTGGAAGGAATTCTCCTTGTTTAGGTTGTCCAGTTTTCTCCCTTGGCTTTGCAGCAATGAGGATCCAAGTCCCCCACACCGCTGTCCTTGTGTGGACAGTCTCCATCCCAACCAATGAAACAACCATCAGTGAATCCTTCCAGCTGGACTCCAGCTCTGAGATGGGATCTCATGGTCACTTTTGCTGATGAAGCTGTGGAGCTCATGCTTCTTTCTCCAGAAACCAGGTAAATCTTAAGCCCCTCCTTTTCTATCCCTGAAGAAWTTTCTTTCCCTCCCGTGCAGCCTGCTGTTTCTTCTGAGCAGYCAGCAAGGAGTGCTGCCAAGTCAGACCACTTTCCCTTTGATGCTGCAGTGAACGCTGAACATGTGTGCAATAACTCCTTAATTATTTAACTTCTAAGGATTTTAAGGCTCTTGAAATTCAGAACTCCAAACAGTGGTGTATTTATCCTCTGCCTTCTGTACAGAGATCAATTTTAACTGCATCACATGTAGCTACAAACAGGGCTTCTGTGCATTAAAGATGTGCTGGAGCCAAAGAAGATTTTGCAAGTGGATTGACACAATCAAAACTAAAGTAAATTTACATTTAATATTTTTCTATGTCAGAATAAATGCTGCCTTTTTTGTCCTTCCCTACTTTTGGTGAGGAAAATAACAAAGCATTTCCTTTCCGGCTATCAAAACATGTTTASCTTAAACAAGAAGGGYGAAATACAGATTCCATATTTCCAATCCTATTTCTCTTTAAGAGTAATAGCTTTACAGCTTTTGGCAAATAGTTAATTCTGTCTGTTACTTCCAGTRCTTTTTTTCACCATAAAATCTCTTGTAGCATATGATCAACAAGTGCAGAGCAGAAGCTTGCATTTCTTGTTTTAGAATGCTTCTATTTTTCTTTTTACCACTGTTTAGAATGTAGTGGTATTTTCTTTAACATTAGTGGTACTTTTCTTTTAACTTCAATCAGTATTTTCAAAAAACCTTACAATTAAAATTCACCTTTTCAGATGCTCCTACCACTAATCTCTAGGTATTTTCTTGGGGAAAAAAAATCTATATCCTTTCTTGGTTATTAAAATAAGTCTCCTATTACATTTTGGATTAAAACTTCCAGGATTGCTTTTAGAAAGATGRTATTTATTAAAAGAAGGTGATCTCACAGGAGATAAGATGAAGGACTTTGGTGGGGAGAAATGCACTGACACTGCCCAGAGCTGTGGAACATCTCCACAAACAGGCAGTTTCCCCCAGATGTAAAGACTGTGTTCACAGAAGTTGGCAACTCTTGTTATCTGTCTGCAGGAAAGAATCTTTAACTACAGAGTGARCATTTGCAATGCCCAAGTAGCATGAAGAGTGAGAAACTGTAACAACCCTCAGGATATTAAATGCTGTAAAAGCACAAATACTGCTATGTCTTGAACAACAACAGACTCCCATTTCTGATCAATGGTAGAAGAGATGCCGATTCAGATACAATACAATGCCAGGAAGATTTGTCAGGGCTTAATAATGCTTTTTTTTTTCCAGCTTTTAACAAACCAGAGCAAACTAAGCATTATCCAAAGGAATCAGAGTTGGTTAATGAGGATCATGGGCTTAAAACAATTCTGTTTGTGAGGAGTGACAGTCATTATCTCAGTTTTTCCACACGTAACGGGAGCTGTGCCGTGCTGGAGAGGTCACAGCTCCTCTGAACAGGCAAGAGCAGTGCACACACACCTCAGGCACTCTCACCTACATATGCACTACAGGATGAAGTCCTGACTGTATTCCCAGTGGGAAAAAAGGGCCTTGCTCAAAATACACACATAAATGAGACTCAGTGTTGCACATGCAGCAGACCTGGTACACAGGCCATATGCTTGCAGCACTCGCTGSCTCATCCTCGAGCTGCCAAGCGGTGGGACTGGTGTTCATGGCAGATGGCTGCAAGAACTGTCACAAGGTTACATCTTGGCAAAAGGATGCCTTTAAGCCCAGGCACTTCTAGACATGGAATAGAAAACTTGTGTGACTTGACGATTGTCAAAACCTGGAAAGGCATTTCTTCTGCAACAGAGTACCGTTTTTGGAGAAATTGAATACTCCCAGAGGTGGGGCAGTCACAGCTCCTCTGAGCAATCTGTGCCAGTGCCTCACTCCCCCCATAAGGAAGAATTTGTTCCTTATTTCCAATCCAGTCTTGCCCTGTGTCAATTTAAAACTGTCATCCCTTCCATCCATCCATCGYAATACCTTATGTTTGTATACACCATTTATAGGGCATCTTACCAGCCCAGAGTTCTCGTAAGCACTGTCCACTTAGTGCTGTGAGTGTACCASAGCAGTCCTGCAGCCAGAGCAGCAGCTCAAGGTGTGCAGGCAGGAGGTGCTGAGAACAGCACACAGCTCATCACTGCCGTGTTCCCAACAGCCCRAGGAGCACAGCCCCAGGCCCAGCCATCACCTCCCCAGCTCAATGCTGCCACAGCCCCCGGTYAGACAACACAACCACAGGCATATTGCAGAGTGCAAGGCTGATGGATCTTCCCATGAGCACTGTGCTTTTTTCTGCTTACAAACACCTTGCGAGTGCTGGGCCAGAACCCCTCAGTCAGCTCCTTGTCAGGCATTAGCCACCTGCATGATTAACATCCAGAGCTCAGCAGCCTGGCACATTGAAGAATGCCTGTTTTGTTCCCTTAATGTGCCATATGTATGGGGCTTTTTCCTTCCTTCTTCTGATATTTATTCAAGTATACCAGGATTATTTCTGAATTATTCATCATACAATATCTGATTCGACTGTGGTGGTGCTGGCTCCCATTGCTTAATGAATGAGCCATTAGGCTTTTGCAGATGGTGCCATCAACAGCTCCTGTGCTGTGTGTTCCCTGCATTTACACAGCAAAAGGAGAATGCTGAACCTGAACACAGGGCCGGAGATGAGTCGATACTGTAACACCCATGCAGTGATCCTACAAACCACACAAGGAGAGCAAGTGTTGCTGCAAAACATCCTTTTTGTTCTCGATGCTAATACCATTTTCTCAGGAAATCTTTGTGTAACTGAGTATATATCCTACCAAACCACTCAATACATCACTTCAAGCAATGAAAGACAGAAATTACCAGCAGTTTATATATACATCCTCTTGCCAAACGGCTGTGTCCTGCAAGGTGTGGTCATGCTGCCATGACTCACAGGTCTTAGCAGGGGCAGACACCATCTGTGTGCTCCAGGCATTTCCTTCTCAGAAGAGGAGACCAAGAAGTGAGAGAAGACACTGTATTCCAGAGCCCAAGTGGGTGGAGAACAGGCACAGCAGGCACMGGCACATCCTTGCTTTGGGAGGCTCTTGGAAGTGGGAGACACTGCATAGCTCCAGRTGTCAATGAGCTTGAGAAATCCAACCCAAATGACACAGCTTGGTGGTGGAGTTCCTGCTGGTCCCTCGGGACTGGCACCTGGACAGCTGGGGAGAGGGGCACTGGGGACCATGGATGTGACAGGGAATGGGCACACAGGCAGTCGGGACCAGCAGCAGCCGTGCTTGCACTTCTGCCTTTCCATAGCCAACCCATAGCTGAACACGGAATAAGCACATAATAAAAGGAGGAACCCAAGAGTGACTTTTCTGCTACTTTTTCTCTATTTATTTCAGGAAACACTATCCTCACAGATTAAGGTGGCAGCAGCAGCTCAGCCTGGCTGTGCTTGCTGATTCCAAGCTGCCTGTGGTGATCTTCCTACAATAGAAGTAAAGGTAAAATCAAGGCACCTTGCTGATTTGTGGCCAGCATGGCTGGGGAGTCTTTCAAGCACTCAGACTTTGCATGCTGGTCCTTGGCATCTCCTGCTGGAGGAAGGACATCTGATTCATCCCCACCTACCGAARATGAGTCAGGATTATACAAATTCCATTTAGTTTGCGTAACAACACTACTTTCTGTGTAACAAACAAGCCAACAAACCCTGTTGGCTGCCATAAAAGTCTACTGAACAAATCCCTACATGCGCAGTCATCAGCAAGAGATGCCCCCAGCAGGGGCTGGTGGCTGGTGTGACCTGGCTTTTTGTCCCTCCCTAGGACAGACAAGGGTTGTTATCAACATTTACATTTCTTTCAAGTTGCAGATACTGCTGCCTCTGCAGTGATTCTCCCACCAGACAGAATTTTATAACAACTGAGCTGTCTMTTGGCTGCAGCTCAAACAGCTTGTTGGCAGTTTCCCTCTACTGCCRGCCTGACCCCCAGGGTCTACTGTAGGCAGTCCCCCTAGGCCAGGGTACATATCCTGTCCTTGCCAGTTCACTAAATCCTTACTGGGCTTGCTTTGGCATTACCCRCTTCCACATGCTCCATCCGTGATGACTTTGCCTGTGTCAGCATGGTGAGAGGYAGGGAAGCTGCTCTGACCCTCCAGCTGGTGAGTGCTCTGCTACCCCACAGAAGTGTTAAAAGTACCCAACAACCTACACCACCAGAAATATTCTGGGAGTTAGGAAAACACTTGTGCAGGCATACCACATCACCCTGTGGCATGCCACACTGCTCCTCGCATGTGCCAGCACTGGGGACAACCCATTCRCAAAGGGAGGCAGGAGACTAGGACGATCTCCTGGGTACAGAGGAGGGGAGAAGCACCAGGGGAGTATCCAGCTCCAGCCCCRAGGGTTTCATGGCTCAGCATTGCCTGAGTGCTCAGTTTCATCAGCCAGATYAGCAGTCCCAGATGGCTTTCCCCTCTGCAGTATGAAAGGGCTCATAGGCAGGCTCTTGGCTTGTTTCCTGTGGAAGGAACAGCTACAGCAGTGTTACCTGCCTGGAAGGGTCCCCCAGTGACAGAGCACTGCTCCCCGTGGGAGCACAKGGGAAGTGTTGAGGCATGTGTTCCTCCAGCTGATCTGCTGTTACCCCAGAAAACTGAGCACGGCTTTCTCACGGCAGTGTGGTGGCCACCAGGAGCCACTGGCAGGGCACCCACTGCTGTCACTGCTGGCAGTGCTGGGGGATGCCTGTGCCTGCTTGGCCAGATTACAGGCTCACATTGGCTGGGGCACTCATCCTCCCTTATAGCCCTAGGGATTTTTTCTCTTTGTCCCTGCCCCCCTGGAACCTCTGCCTCAGAAGTTAGGCTCCCACCGCACCCACCATGCAAGAACTGGCTTGGCTTCAGATCAGGCAAAATCTCCATCTTGCACTGCATGGGTGCAAATAACAATGCAGGCTGTAAAGGCAGCTGCTGAGCATCATCTCTCTATTCATGAGATTTTGCATTACTTCTTAGAACTGTCCACAAATATACATCTCACAAAACTAAACCCACTCCAGCTTGTGATATATCAGAATCATAATTACACCTTTTGTACCTTGCATATACACCACAGTTTGAACATCCTAGAGCTGGAAGGCAGATGGAGTTTAACAGGAACTATTCCATCAACAGATGCTACTACAGAGTTCTCTTTGCTCAGTCTGGGAATGAACTAAGGAGCAAGGCAAGAAAACATGTTTTCTTACAGAGGCACCATCTGCCAGCTTGACAAGCTGCTGTCACCAATGACTCAGGATCACTTGTATRAGGAAAACATTACTAATACCATTCTCAAGACAGCCCTATTATTAACTATATATTATATATTAACTGTATTGTGACTGTTGGCTAGTACCAAGACTATAGCAATAAGAAAATACCGTAACTAATGAGTCTAAGAGGAAAATAACTGTAAATAGAATTAGTTGAGAAAAGGCAGTTATTTCTCTTGGGAATCTTTAAGTAACAAACCTGAGTTTAATCCTTCTTAGATACCATATTCTGTTAAGAACTGTTACATGACATCTGACAGAGCTTTTCCAGTTGTGGAAACCTACAGTCTCCACAAAACAAAAGGTTTTTGTTTATCAGAGCTTAWAAAGAAACAAAGAGATTACTGGGTTGCCAGGAGCAGAGATGTAGAGTTCCCATGGATTTMTTTTATAGAACCAGGATGTTGGTAGGTGTAAAGGTGTCCCAGCATACACAGGCTACTAAGGGCCTCCTGGGCATGTGGCTCTTCTCAGCAGATTAGAAAGGAGAAGGAATTCTGGTGGCAAGGGAACAACAGAGAAGAGGGTAAAACACCTCATTCCAAGTAAAACTCACTCSTATTGCACCCAGCTGGCATGCAGCGTGCCCCCATGCATCCCACCAAAGGAATGCATGTTGTACCCGTGTTAAAACCTGCATTATCCCAATGCACACAGCATGAAAGAAACTAGCAAGGAGGCTCTGCAGTGGTAATGAGTCCCACCTCTGATTTCTGTGCTGGGATGCACTGAGGTGCAAACTGCAGCTGGAGTTCTCTACCTGCCAGCAAAGGTAAATGGCGCTTGGCATGAAGCACAGCTATTTTCTGGTTAAAATGAACCCCCATTTCCACTAAAATCAGAGTTGATAATCCAATGGGTGTTTCAAGAACRTGTTTTCTTGCAGCTGCAATACCGAACCAGAATCTGCAGCAGTTTTCTGTGTATCCTTAAAGCAGGCATGAAACAAAGACTCCAAAGCTTTGAGAATCAGCAAACCGGTATTTTAGTGACTTTGTACCTTCTTAAAAAACTGTCATGCTTCTTACATACCAARAAATACTGGATTTGGTACATTATTAGTATCTCAAAGCAGTCCTGAAAAATTTCTGGACTAATCCTGGTCCTGCAAGGCAGGTGTCATGCATACTATTAACCACCACATTAAGYCATCAGAGAGCCCAAGAAGCATCTTCACTACATCTTATGTGTAGTGAAGAAATTTGTGTAACAGGTTGAAGAGTTTTCATCCTAACTGCAAGTGACTTTGAAAGCTGAAAGCAGAATGCCAGCAGCTTCTATCTGAAGGGCAGATGGGGAAGTCCTGGCCCCTTGCTCCCGCATCCACCAGAGATGAAGGCTGTCGCTGTGGTAACACACCTCCACAGGGATCCTGGGCTCCTGCTCGCTGCGTGCCAACAGTAAGGATGGGAGACAGCATTTCTTCTCATTAGCTCTTAAAATAAGCTTGGGATGACTAAACTGCTGCAGCAATGCCTTTGAAATTAGTAACTGCCTAATTTCCAGAACRTGGAGGTGTCCTCTCTCAATTTCTAGACTGCTGCAATGAATAAATAATAAATCATGAATAAATGATCAATCTTTAAAAACACCAAACCAAACTCCCTGAAATTCCCAACCTGGTTTTCTCCACCTGATACTTTAAACCTCTCTCCAATTCCCAGCAAAAACCGTGTAGCTCAAAATGCTACACTCTAAAAAAGAGAGCAGATCTTACTGTGCCTAAAGTAAAATTCTGTGCAAGGAGGAAGCAAYACTGAAACACACCCACATAAGTGAGAAGTTTATGTCAAGGTGAACATAGCCCAAGAGCTCACTGCATATGAGCTGCCAAAGTTCCTAATTAGCTGACAGAATGAGGAAAAGTAGTTGATGCTGAACCAAAGCAGTAACTGCAGAGACTGCAACATCAGTGCTGAAATGTTCTGCTTAACCGTTCCAAGGTACAGATGGTTTTCTGGAGCCAGAGGCAGTTTCAGGACTGTCAGGACAACAAGAAGAGTCTGCCATCAGAGCTCCATGGAGGTACAGAAAGTAAAGTCACTCCCACCTTACTGCAGTATGGTGAGGGACAAYGGAAGAAGTGTCTTGGACTTTCTCAAGCATATGAACTCTTCTTTTGCCAGAGAAGCCTGAGTTTATTTGGATTACCTTAAACCTTTTTTTCTAAACCTATTCAACWGCCAAACCCGGGTAACAAACACCTGAGTTACACAAAACCACACAGTAATGCTAAAGCAGAGGGCAAAGTTACTTGGCCTGCCAGATACTTCGAAAAAATAATTATCTCCAAATAACTGCRCCGCAAGAAAATAACAAACCCTGAGGCTTCAATTCAGAAAGGGCACCACAAGCCAAAGAGAGCTTTAACATTTGCCTAGGTTTAGGCTTGTCTTWTAATCCCACCAATTTCACTGAGATTTAAATGTTAACTTAATTTATGCATGTTGAACTTTTAAAGTGCTTTCCTGGACCTGGGCCTAAGGAAATGGCTGTCACTTGTAGCTTGCCCGAAGAACCAGGTTTTGGGTTTCTTGCACAGATCTTAATCCATCTCAGATGCTGCCATCTGAGACACTGGACACTGGACCATCAGAGAAGAGAATGCAGTCAGAGCCAGTTATTGACTACATCCAAGGCACAGTGACTGATCCTAACATAYGATGGCCAGAGAAAGGAATAGGAAACTCTGAGCTGAGATTTTTCCCTGTATCAAGCAACAAACAGTAGGTGGAAAAAAAAAACCAACCAAAACAACATGTGTTTTTCATTCCTAAATCTATCAGTCCAATTTTGTCTCTTTGGTTCTGAAAAATTTTCATCCCAGCCTCATTCCCAGCATCTGCTCTGGACTCTCCAGTGCCTTGTCAAGAAGCCTCCAAACTCCAGAAGATGGAGAAGCAGTGTGGAAGCCCCTCTGTTCACAGATGTCTATTCCAAAAACATCCCAGTTCCTGCTATTCAGAGAAGCTGAGGCTGTCAGAGGTGAAGAATTCCAGTTCAACAGAGTCATCAGTGGTCTCTACTGGTACATTACTCCTTTCCACAGCAGGTGAATAATTCTGTACTTCATTTCTTGAAGCCAGTATCCTGGAAGTCCTATTGCAAGAAGATGCCTCTGGTTGTGTGATGCTGGCTGAGCAAGTATGGTTTGGATGGTAAACACGTGGACAGGAACTGGGTTGGCAATGACTAGGGATGTAGTATTTAGCTGCCTCTGGACTCGATTCTACTGCATTATGAAAAGGATAACCAGGCATGCAACAGGTCTGAGGACAGTTCTTGGTTTTGAATCCATGATGAAGACCTAATTTAGCAATAAGGGGCTTCCCAACATTAACTTCTTTCCTTTCATCCATTGCATCTTCTATTTCTGAATGCTCATAGTGCAAGCAAACAGTGAAGATCAAGTGTTCCTGTAAAAGAGGAAAGTGGGGGAGAGAAGAAGTTATACTTCCTCTCCAAATAAACACTTCAGGAAACCCTGAGATAGATTCTGATCTCCTGGAGAATGGGAGTGACCTTTTTAGGAGCTAAAGACACAGGCTGGGCAAGCCTTGTATACCGAGGTCCTCTTTTGGTTGCTACTTGTTCACTGAACAGTCGCTATTTCCAGAAGCACTTGTGTTACTTCAACTGCCAAAAGCACTGAAGAGATGCCAGGCTGTGTCTAGCACAGATGCTCATGACACAAAGAGACACTTAACAGTGCCCCACTCTGCTGAAGTGAGAACCTTTCAAAAACTGTGTGCCCAGGAGCACAGGCTGATGATACACAACATTTTCATCTCCTACTCATGCCTTTGTAAGAGGCAGCTCTGCTTCAGGTCATGTTCTTCCTAAACAGCATAGGAACACCCTCAGAGCATGCAACAGGTGATCACGCAAAAATAACCATCTGGATCAAGTTCAGCATGGGCCTGAAAAATACAAAGGGCCTGGCACACCTGTTTCAGAATCACATATGCATCAATTCCCTGCATTTACCTATGCATTTACCTTTTAACCTATGAAATGTAATTCACCAAACGATGTTATTACCATTGTTTTCCCTCCAAAGAACTTACTATACAGGCAATACCCAGCTGCCTCAACAGAACTGCAAAGSAACATGCTTAGTGTCAATTATCTGGGCAAACGTGTAACAAATTGCATACACAAACCCTTAGTTTTTGCAGTGAACTCAGCCTGGTGTAGAGGCAGTGTTTGGGAAGGTCCTTTGATACTAAATAGCTTCCAGTTTCCTCAGGAGTTCCTTTATTGGCCTCTTTAGGATCTACATCGAGGTCCTGTTGCAAGAAAGAAATGAGAACTTAATTAATGATATGGAATTTGTRGATCATAAAATAGTACTTCTTTCAGTTTGAGAAGTTTCAACAGTTTAGGCCCATTTTATTATAGAAGATGCAGCTTGATATGGATGGAACAGAAAATTTTCCACTTCAGTGGAGTGAGATCACAAGACAGCAGCAGTAAGCACTTACGAGTGGGAAGTCTGTGACATGGGCTCTGCAAGCTGCAATTTCAGGGGGGTTCTTTACTATCCGTGTATAGATTATCATGACATTGGAGAACTCAGCTGCAAACCCCAACTGAATCTGAACACCACACTGGAATTCAAGGTACATACTTTCTGGGAGCTCTGGGAATAAATAACACATCGTTAGAGTCAAATCTAAGTTAGCATATGCATTTCTCTCTTCCAATCATTTAACAAACAAGAATCAAGCACTTGGTATCACAAATAAACATCTGCATCTGTGAAAGAGTCTTCTTATATGATGAGTGGTCTTAGAAATGCTACCCCTGACCCTCTGCCCCATCTGTCAAAGAAATTTGAAGATGTACTCCAGCGAGTTTAGGTGAAAAAGGTAAAAGGTCTTAAACACCACTGCCCTTCTTAAAAAAAGCCTAGAACTCATCACACTTTTATTTTATTTTTCTTAGCTGTCTACATTGAAATCTCTTTTTCATCATGCACATTTWCCACACAGTTGACGTGGCTATTTTAGGTGATGACTTCAGAATGAGATCAGTGATATCTTACAACTGTCACTGGCCGACACACATGCTACTGTCCCAGAAGGCAGACAACCTGTAAGTCTCCTCTCCAGTGTCTGAGTGGTCTTAAATATACTGGATGTACATGAATTCTATATGTCACCTTGTAAACSCCAACACAAACATTTCCAACTGAACACAGTAATGAAAATGCAGCTATAACCTTGAATTTCTTCCATTTCTAKTCAATAGTACATGCTCTCCTTTCTTCCATCAGGGCAGTAGGATCATCTAACATCAGACTGTACCGTACCATGAGCTTTGGCCCACTGCAGGTTCCGTGCCAGGGACTCTGCAGAAGATGTGCTCTGTTGAATGGGATCAGTCAGTGCCCTTTTCTCTGACAAGCTGCTGCGGATCTCCAGGGCTTGCTTGCCTTGGGTAAGGGGACACTTGCCCATATCTAAAAACAAGAGGCAGAGAARTTCTTTCAAAATCAATGCTGCTGCAATTCCAAGTGAATTAAGTACCTCCCTGCAGTGCTGTGTGGTTGCTGTGGTTATGCCAGCACATCCAGATGATTAAAAACTGAAAGGAATAGCTACTACCCCACAAGAATCTACTGCTCTTCAGAGGGTCCTGGACGGCTGTGGAATTGGGCAGAGTAGGCCAGTACCARGGAACACCAAGTTCTGTTCCCAGGCAGGATAATCCCCTGCACAGGTCCAGAAGGGCCTGACTCACTGGGATGCAGCTTGCAGGGAAGGACCYAGGGGAGCTGGCAGCCACCAAGCTGACCATGAGCCAGCACTGCACTCTTGTGGCAAAGGCAGCTCGCAGGAACCATGGTGCCAMCAGGCTGCAGCCTTTTCACAGGAGCTGTTTCATGGAACACTTAGTGGGGACATTCCTCTGGCAGTGTCTGCACTGCATGGCTGTGCTCCCTGCCACCCAGCACCTAGCAATACTCACAGTGTCCTTATCATGATGCCTGACAAGTACATTTTTCTCTGCAATCCTGAACAGAAGACAAACCTCTGCAACCTGCAGCTGCCCCAGGCTGCTGARCCCAGGGGMGAGCTGGGCTGATGCACCTACACAYACAGTTCTGTGCTTGGAGCAGATGTTTGCACAGAAGCACAGTGCTTTCCCTCCACACTTTTTTCACTTAAGTGCTTCTCCTATCAATTCAAAAATACAATCACTGAACAAGGCATATTAACATAGTGCATTGTCCCTTTTTAGTGCACTTTGAGAACTTATAGTTCTTGCCAGAGAGCAAATCATTGTCATTGCTATAGCACTCTGAGGCAGGTAGGACTCTGTTAATTGTTTAAATGAACATACAGATGACTGGACCACCACAAGCAGCTTGCACCATGGGGCAGAAGAGCAGAATTGTCCATTGTGGATAGACAATTCAAAGCTCCATGCAGAAAGATACTCAGGACAAATAGGGTTCAAAGCAGAGGAAAGTATAAAATTGAACACTGTTAAAGAAGCTTAGAATCATGTCAATATGCTGCCCAGTAGCACCCACTTCTTGATAAAAGCTGCTATTTGAACAAAACACAAGAAAGAGCTTTAAGTAGTGTAGCACATTCTCCACAAGAGGAAGAACATGGAAGCACAGTTGCTTTCAGTAATGCAGGCTGAGGAGACTTAGTGCAGTAAGCTGGAGTTCACCTTCTGCAACTTCATCAAGCAGAACAGTGATTTTCTTGTTTTCTAACAAACGGTCCTTCAGGAACTTCATGAAGATTCCATTGTCCAACCCCGACTGCTGAATTTCAAAAGCTTCTGCTCCTTGGCACCTGTGAGATCATCAGCATCAGATAAGGAAAAACCACTGAAAAATCTAAATGATTAGGACTAAATTTATGTTGRGAACAGGGGAAAGAAACCCTACAATTTGAAAACTAGGTTGTGGTCCAAGGCCAGCCTGCTCTTTGTGTTCTCTTGCAAGCAGCTCAGGGGAGCCTTCTTTTACAATGACATCACAAACCAGAYCTGTTCAGCAAACTGCTTATGTAAGGAGCTTAAATTTATTATAGAAGACTTTAGTAAAGCTCCTGACTACTGCTGTTCAGCAGTTTTTACACTTGAAAAGTGAGCAACAGCTGGCCCACAGCACTGTTCTGGAAAGATTGGCTATACAATCTCAGTCATTTCTGTGGCACAGAATAAAGATTTCCTTACGTTGCATATCCAAAAACAATGTTGGCCGTAACCTTCAGAGCATCCAAGATAACAAYTGTGTCATCATATTCATTTCTGTAATGAATGGAAACACAAGAAAGCTAAATAATAATTTGAGAACTAATAATAGTAACAAATTCAAAATAAAAAAAAGCGRAGTTCAGAACCAGTAATTTGTTTCACTCCTACAAGTCTGCTAAATTAACATGCCTTTGATCACAAGGATTCTCCTCTCTCCCTGCAATGAAGAAGATAGATAATGATGCCAGGAGAAAGGGTTTCTTCTTCAAGATGCCCAATTTCACTTCTATCTGATCAGTGTGTTTATAACTTTTGAAAGACAACAATAACAATGAAGTAAGAAATAAATGTCATTCAAATCACGAGGCGGGTATGTATGCAGCCATAGGGACAGAGTCCAGCCACCAGGTTCACATCTCCATTCAAAGCCACAGGCAGAGGAAGGCTGTGGATGAATCCTACTGCTGCTAAAAGCACTCAGGTGCAGGCTGTGAATTCTCWGAACCATGAACTTTGCAGTACAGTGAGTTCTCAGCCTAAAGCCTTCTCCTCAGCAGGAGCCCAGTTTCTGTTCAGATCCCAGAGCTGCTGTCAGCTCTCAGCACCCAGGAATTAGGGGATACCTTTTGCGACACATRTCCAGCAGGAAGACGTTGAGTCCCGTCTGCTTCTCCTGCATCAGCCGGAGGATGCTCTGCACACACAGGCAGTTTGCTGAGCGGTAGGGATTTGGAGCATCAATAGGAACCATGAAACTGTTCCCATAGTTTTCATAGCCGTGGCCAGCATAGTATAACAAACCTGAGTTTGAAACAGGTGTGACTGAAAGCACAGTGAGCAGTGCATTGGAGCACTGAGCATGTCAGAAGTTTCAGGCACAGCACGTGGCTGTGGGACAGGGAGTTCACTGAAGCCACTCCAAGCCATTCAACATCAACTCCACAATAYACAAACACAATAAATTAAAAGAAGCAAAAATCACACATGCAATAGAACCAGTTAGATAATTGCATCRACAGACCAAGTGAAACACTCTTAACATGCTCTAAGTAGTTATGACCTCTAACAGAAAGAGTCTGTTATGTATGATGCGTAACTCACAGATGGGAACAAGGAAATGTGCCAACTATAAAACATTTTCTCCACATGTTCAGTAACAAAGCTCTGAGCAGCAGTAACTCTGCAGAGTTTATAGACAGAAAATAAAAACGCTGAAGAGTTTGGTAGGACTCCAGAACACATCTCCATTACYAAATTACCAACAGCTCACATTCAGTTGATTGCAGCTATATCTCCTATAAMAGACTCATGACTCTTCTGTGTCTACTAAACAAGCAAACACTTTGCATACTTACCAAGACATATCTCCCTCGTGTCACTACACAACAGTCTACAACATTTTAAGACTTAAAATCTTCAACAAAACATGCAATATTTTTGGAGAAAAAATAACCCTATCATGGAATTAAAGACAGCTTTTCTCAACCCTGAAAAAGGGAACTGCAAGCTAGGGCTTAGCTTTTCCTTACATGAATAAAAATTTCCAGTATTATAGWCATATAAATTTGCATGAAGATTAGATGATCTTAGAATTAATAATCTCTACTGCCATAAAATGCTGTTACCAGAGGCTTCTATGATTTAGATGAATTTTCCTGYTGCCTGTTCCCAGTGTCAGTTATCCTTAATGATGCAAATTCCATCTTTGGAAAAGAATTTTTATTTATTTAGTCAAAGTAGCCTGTGGTCAAATCTGCAATTAGAATGTTGTGCTCAGCTGAATAAAAGTCAACAGAAATCTGACAATTTATGCTGGCTGGAGACATTATATTCTTACGTTGTTACTCTTACTAAAAATTGCTGAGAAATTGAAGTTACTCCAACAGTGGCATATTCAGGGAAAACCCAAAATAAGCCTCACCCTAACATACTAAGATGAYCTACTGTTAATTTGGCTTGTGGAGGTTGGCATGCTAGATGTTTTCACCTTTTCACTACACACAGCTGCAAGAAATGAAAACACTTCTATCCCAGCCCTGCACTTCTTGGGAAGGAATACCGAGCTGATACTCTGGCCCTTCAAATGAAGCCTGAACAAATAAAGGTGTTAGTGGGCTCTTTCTAAGATTCCACTGGCTACCTGAGACTAGCGAGTGTCAGGAGAGCTAAAAGTGGTATGAAGTGCAACTGCATGAGCTYGTGTCAGGTCCTGAGTTAATAGGAAAGTCTCAATGTGATTTCCAGAGCTTGGAAATCAATCTAAACCAGGGTTRTATTTGAGATTCTATGTATATTCTATGTATATTTGAGATTCTTTTAGTGTATATTCCATGAGTAATTGGACTGACTGACTACATTCCTTTTCTATCCTTGGCAGATGACTGGGCTATGGTGTGTGCCTAGTACCTGCAACAGTTAATGTGTTGAGCTCAAGATCAGAAATAAATCTGCACATACCTGGGGTAAGTGGAGTAAACATGTTTGGAGGGCCTCAACGGAGACTTGCACACAACAATTTTAAGTAGGCTCAAGTTCCTCAGAGACGTCAGCATTTAAGTGGTRTCTGCCTCCCTCCCTCTCATTTAAAAAGAAAGCAGCCTAAATATTTTTAGCCTTTCAAACATACAGGTCTGTGCTTTTACCCTGTGAGGAATACAATGTTAATTGCAACCTATATTTAGAGCAGCACAAACAGAGACCTCAGAGGAGACAATCATCGTCACTTTGTTTACTACTCCTGCCCTTAAGGACCAGTATCTGAAATGCCACTTTCCTGGCAGTAACCCAGAATTACACAACCTATTAGGAAGCAGGTTTATATGTAGCAGGGGCTAAAAAGCAGTAGTCAGTATGCCTCTTCTATYTGAAGCTATGCCCACTAGAAAGGCAATAAATCATTACCTATTTGTGCATTGGCAACATCTCTTATAGGCTTTAATCCATTAGTAGTCACTCTGCAGAAATAATAAGGTGAACTTTTAAACTGAAGTAGTTATTGCCAGACAGCASTGAAAAACTCTTCTGCTTACGTTTTATATSAACTGTCTGAAAACGTACAACTGCAAAAATATGCCATATAAGAGTTTTCATATGGTGCTGCTGAGAAACCCATTAAAGCCTTTCAGTACTTTATTTCCTACATTCATGTCCACAATTATAGGGAAAAATTGTGAAGGTGTAATAATCTCRAAGCTCACCCCACAGACAAGCCCATCTGTTTCTCAGGCAATAAAAAAAAAGCAAACTGCTCTCCAAAAGCCTCAAAGTTCTTGCCAGACTGAGGTTTCATGTCAGGCAGGTTTTGGCACAGATATAAATGCCCAAATGTCAGAGCAGCCAGTTCTGCACAGACAGAGCATCAGGTAACACACCCATACAAAAAGTCATGCTAAGGAATAAGCTGACCTTGTGTTCCAAAAAAGGGACCAAATAATCTTTTCTCAAATGGACTTTTACTACAGGGATTCTGCAATCTAAATAGGGGACCTGGCAAAATTTTTTGCTCTCTGTCCTAAACAATTTCGGGAGTTTTTTACACAATCTTAGCTTTTAGAAAAATGACAAAATAATGGCAATCAACTGAAAACTCAAAGCCCATGTTAAGCACTTTTCTTACACTCCAAACCAGGTCACTCTTGGCCTTTTCCATGCAAGACAGGAAGGCTTTTGCTCCATTCATCAATTCCATCATTCTGTTCCCCACTTCTGGCTTGTGCTTTGTTCCCCAAAATCAAATCTAGACAAACACATCAGTACTATCAAACAAAACAAAAGCCTGCACTGCAGTTTTAGGCGTGGTTAAAGAAAAAAAAAAAATCTAACATTTGATCTGTTCTAAAAGTAAAGGAACTACCATTTTAACTGAAGTCAAAGGATATGCTAGTGGGTGCATACATAAAATTTACCCTGAAGCTTGTTTAGCAGAGGCAAACACCAGATGCTTGCTACTTGATACATACAAAACTGACCTACTTCAGAAGGGATTTCACGTTCTCTTACCATAAACGCCTTCATCCAGGAGAAGTAAAAATTCATCCACTGCATTTCGCATCTCAGACTCAGTAAGATCCAGCAAAGAAACAACTTTGAAATCCAGCTGCCTTAGCAAATTGGTCAATTCATAGACATCTGCCATTGGAGCCTTGAGCTGGGGGTGATTCCAGTAGCTCATGTTTCCTATTAGCAGAGCCACCTTGTCTGTGGCTGCCAAGGCACAGAGAGAAAAAAACATGTCATGTTTATATATTCCATGGGTTCAACACCATTAAAGTTAAGGTTTTCCAAAGTGGAAAGAGCATCCAATCTCACTTCAGCAACAGTATTTTATGTGATTTTAGAAGTCATCCCAYACTAACAGCTCAACTCTCTTTTCAGCCCGAAGAAAACGGCTTACCCACATGAGAGGGGAGCACTTACAGTCCCCCTCACACTGATGAACCAGAAAGAGCCATGAAATTCTGACAGAGGCCAGCAGCCTTTCCACCTGGTTTAGCAATGACAGGACATGCCTGACCACTCAAGTCCACAGTGCAAATTTAGGAATGTGRTTAACAAATCTAGCAAGTATTCTCCATAGCGTATGTGCTCTCCGTCTCCTAACGAGCTTCAGCTCAGCATCAARGCATCCACGCAATGGGAACGGGGAGAGCTAAGCTTGCAGGGACAGCATTCCCTCAGCAGACACGAGAGCAATCCTTTCTATCACATCATCCCAATCCTACTGCCTCCAAGTGTTCAGAGGAATGCAGTATCTCACTGGCTAAGGGCTGGCCACAGGAATCTGGAGCAGTAAACTGAAACACATGAGAAACTGCAGACGTTTCACAGAGCCACTAAAAATACTTGTGCCCTCAGCCCAGCTTACTCCTGAAAGGGCAAGCAAGCATTGTAAAGGACCACACAAACAGCCACAGATCTCCCTCCCTGCAGCTCTCTATTTGCCCCACTTGCACTGGCAGAGTCAGTAGTATCAATATCCAGAAGCAGCAAAAAGTGCTTCCTAGATGGCAAATACAYACAGTCATTCCAGTACAAAACTACTTACCTACAGGCCTGTCGCTCGACTCTTCTTGAGGGTCTGCTTGAAACAGATAAAAASAGCAGCATGTCAGTGACTACAGAAAATGCACTGCAAGTTCCCCTTAGCCATGGTCTAGTGGCACTGCTTTGTCTACTACTTTACTAGTTTAATGCAAGACAAAGCCCTCTTTTTTGTTTTGGTGGGGCTTGGGGGTGTTTTGTTAATGTTGTTGTTTATCTGATTTCCTTCACCCTCTTCCAGCAAACACAGCCTGACAGCATGTGAATAGCTAGTTCTATGGATTAAGAAAGAATAGATGCTCACAGAAAATTCTGAACCTCACAAACTGCACATTGGCATTTTCAGTGACATCTGAACAGCTCATCCTCTCCAAACAAAATGCAGACATGCAAGGTGGGGAATGCTCAGCAGGGATTATCATCTGGCTAATTCTTTTATTTTGTACTTCACAGAGGAGTGGCAGAGCCAATGCTGTGCCAAGAGGAATGGTAAGCAGTGTGCCCAAGTGGTACACCTGGATAACATCACACAGTAGTACAGAACCCCTTCAGTGACTGAAATTAAGGCTGGGCAAGAATAAACAAATCTAACACAGGAAACTATATGATCTTTGGGACTTGAGATTTTGGGAAAACTGTATCACTCATAATCCCTTATGGAGCAACACTCCAGATCTACACCTCTAAAATAAACACTAAACACATTTCACATGACATTGGCTGACTTCAACATGACTTTAAGAAATGYGTCATCCGTCATATCATGAGTGACAGCCAGACACCTTACATCTTTTTCACTTTAATCATGTGAGAAAGCAGCAACATGCTAAAACTAAGACTCCCAAGAAACCACAGACAACAAAGATAATTCCCTTTGTATTTGTGTGCAATGCATGCAATGTAGAAGACTAGCCTTGGATGACTTTACAAAGATAACAGCACCCTTACAATTCTCTATATACTTCAATTTAAATCTTTTGGAACTAGAAAGCTTGCTCTTAAGATGACACCTGGTCCTATTCAATTCTCAGTTACAGATACATGCAAATACTGTAAAGTTTATACTGCAACCTTGYTAGGCTTCAGTGACTTGTAACATAAAATGGAGATTCGAAATTAAAGTTTTTCAAAACTTATCACTTACCCGATTCCTGAAGATCACTTAAATCTTCTGTGAAAAAATACAYCAACAAAAGCATAGTTTAAACAAGAAGCTGAAACTCCATCTTTATTAGTCCAAATGTAAGTGTCATGCCATTATTAAACATAGCTGAGCACAGAAAACAAACTACCTTTCTAAAATACCTTTGGCTTTGCATTTCTGCAAGTCAAATCTTTTGTGTTTATTCCAAGAAGAGAAGAGAGAAGATAAGCAAAAAAAGTGTGCTCTAGATTATGGTGTCCAGCCAAAGGAGAGAGAAGCACATGCAGAAGGATTGCTGCATCAAACATCACTAGACCAAAGCTCTTAACCCACAAATGCCTTCCAGCAACATGGTCAACAACCCATCACCCCAATCACTGATTTTTAAAATTGATTCACAACTAAAGGTTTACTTTACCTTCTGTGCACTCCACCGCCATAGCWTTCCTTCCTTGTATTTTAAAGAAGGGGAAAAATTGGAAGACAAGTGCTCTCAGTTACTARGGTTAACACATGAGGTGGAAGACAAAGGTCACTGTCAAGCTGCTTTGCAATCTGGCTCTTTACTTTACAGCAGTATAAAACTGAATTGATCAYAACCCTGTACAGTAATTATTCCTGAAACTCAGGAGTTCTAAACTATGATSTTACTTAGGTTAGGAAATTACATAATAGTATTCCCAGACAGATCTGGAAGCTATGCAAACAGATCTGCTCCTCTTCAGTTCACTGCAAATACACATGCAATGAAACGTGTTCTATTGATTCATTCTACTTGAAATGAACAACCTCACCTGTCCTGATTGCTGAAGGACTCCATGTAACAGAGTTCTTGTCCCCAGCAAGAGCTAAAGTGGTTTTTAGCTGTCAAAAAGCATAAATCAGCTTGCAGTCTGCTAACAAGCCACATATATGCTGGCAGTACCAAAAAGTGGTAACATTTCTGTGGTGGTTACMGTAAAACCCCAAAGCCCTAAAATTCCATTTGCTGGAAGCAAACACAGATGTTTTAACAAATGGATAAACTGAAAATATAGAAGGCATGTGCTTGGCTTAATATTGAAAGCTTCAAAAATAAATGTTAATGATGTGGGAAAATGGACAAAGGAGCTGACGTGTAAGAAAAACTTCTTACCTATAACAACTTCAACCTTCCTGCTGTCCTGGTCTTCCTGGTCATTGAATACGTGACACCARTATGTTCCTTGATGTTCCACATCCACGTAAGTTACCTATGCAAACACCGTCACAATCATCCCAAAAGACCTCAAAAATACCTATATCAGATATTTAAGCCTTGTATCTAAGCCCACAGGCAAGAAAGAGTAAAAACTAAAAGAAGCACTTGGAGTGAGCACTTCATTAGAGGATATCAAGGCTCTGGAGAATTTACTTTCTTCAAGGAAACTTTCTGTGGTAAGTTCAAGACAGTTACACATCAGCTCCCAAGACTGGCCCATTGCAATAACTTACTGTGTAGACATTTTTGCTCCCACTTGCCAAGGGAAATCCATTTCTGAACCAYTGGTAATGAGGAATTGGGTTTCCAACAGCTCCACATTCTAGTACCAAGGCATCCCCCACTGTCAGGTTTTGTGGCTGAGGCTGAATACAAATGCACAACTTGTTTTCGGGCAAAYCCATTAAGCTCCCTTAAAAAAATTAAAAGGAAGTAAAAAGAAAAGGAAGTGAGACAACCTAAGCACAGCAACAGGGACCCAAGTGCCTCTAGGAAGCAGGAAAGCACTTTCAGAAGGTATTTTTGTTACTCACCATGAGATGTATCCTGAAGTTCACGAACTTCAAGGCGTGCCCAACGACTGAACGTGAAAGAAGATTCACTGTTCACTCGGCAGATGTAAAAACCAGAATCCTTTACACTCACTGGACCCAGAACCAGCTCTGGAGAATTACCATGAGGAACCTGCATCACAGATGAAYCAAAAATATTTCAATTTCAATTGGTTTAATCTAAACCAGGATCAAGCATTATAATATTTATTTCCAAGTCCATAACACGGTCCTCAACTCCTTCACTTACTCAAAAGTTACTGGCAGGCTGAGAGACAACTGAACTTACAGCTTCCTTTCTGTCCCATTCCACATTCACAGCCCCCAGGAATGAAATGGTCTTAATATAAGGAATCACCATATTGTTTTAACACATTCATAGGATCATTATCCAGCATTTCTTAAAYTTTTTGTTTTATGAGTATATATAGCAATCTTCTCTCACTGTGAATGAGTCTTAAAAAAAGGATGATCTAAAATCACTATGTGTAATTTTCAGTATTTAGAAATTCTGCATTCTCACTGAACTCTTACCTCTTTTTCCTGCTTGAACCACTGGTAGTGCACGAATGGGTGTCCTGTTGYCCAGCAACACAGCTTGATGACCTGACCAGAGAGCACTGCTTGAGAATCTGGCTGTATAACAATCTTTATACCTTTAAAACAGAATTTATACATASGAAAGTCATGAAAAAATACAAGTCTGTAATTTATATTTGCATTTAAATTGTCCTTGGAGCAAAGAACATTTCTGTCACTAAATATACTTGAAAATAACTTGTTTGTACTGTATATATATATACACAGCTCCAATTAGTTATATTCCTCTCAGACATTMAAAATTGTCTTCCATTATACAAAATCCATGCTCAAAGTACTTRATCGAGTTCATAAAAGATTTAAAACAGATCATTCAGATATTTTAAATTTAAAGTATTCCTAGGAAGCATTCCAAACGAGTTCTAAGAAATCCAATCCGTAATTTCTTCAGTTTCATTTATTTTCCTGCAGTTTATTCAGCACTAAACTGTCACTCCCTGTAAGTATCATGGGATTTAAAGGTACAGGGTGACACCAAACCCCAGTCAGCTGATGGAATGACAACACCCAGCATACCCATGCAGGAAAGTCCAAGTCTGCAACAATACTGCACAAAGGCTTCGCTGACTTTTAACCTTGGAATYAGATAAGCCAATTACCACGGTAATCATCTGGATCCCAACTACCAGAATTCAAGCACTGAAGATGTTTTTAGCTACTGTAGAGAAGGAGTAATTTGAGTGTTTTCAGTGTAAAATCCAGAGGCGCAGTGACAGCACAGCCCAGAACTGACCTGAATGGCTGAG
>NW_026623868.1:221282-226829 GCF_030028575.1 Malurus melanocephalus | reverse complement strand
AGCAGCTTCAGCAGACTCCAGCTGGGACTGCCTTCTGGCTCCAGCACCTGAAGGGAGCACTGCTCCAAATCCACAGGGCTATGGAATAAAAACGAGAAAGACATGGCATTGACCTTCTTAGCACCTTCTCCTCAGAAAAGACCTGGGTTAACAATCACTTGTAGAGATAAAAGGGTTTTTAAAAATAGAGATGGGAAATTCCTAACTGATTTGGATGTATTTGCAACATTTCCTTCAAGTTTCAGGGGTCCAGAGGTTATTCAGCGACACCTCCACAGACAGAAACTGGTACTACTAAGTTGGATGCTACAAGAAATGTGTATACCTCACAATTCTCACCTAATGTATTAAGAAACCTTCTGATTTTCACTTTTAAAGTCTCAGCAGAAAAAGTAGTACAGTACCTTTCATTTCCATGTGCCTAATTCAGAAGSGGTAGAGTGAGTCAGACTTTTAACTTCAAAGTACAGGAAGACTGATTTTAAAGTTCTTGTTAAAACAAGTGACTGCTGGAGCCCAGCCTAACACACCGACTGTGCAGCGCAGTTAACTGCGTCTGAACTTTATAGCTTCAGCTTTGGTGGTGTCTTCATGCACTTTTAATCACGGCGGATTTAATCGACACAGATAACGAGGAAATAATGACAGCTATCTAAAGGGAATGCAAGGTACTCCCACTAAAGAGATCTTTCGATAAATCACAGTGCCACGCAAACCTGGGGGCGACGCTCCCTCACTTCTCCAGGGGCTTTGAGTGTTTTACAGGATCGCAGAGACACAAACCCCACWGCCGGCCCGCGGCCCGCGCTCACCTCAGGCGGAGCGTGCCGCGGCTCCCCGCTCGCTGCGCCAGCTCCCGCCAGCCCTGGCCAGGCGCGGCGCGGTCCAGCAGCTCGCTGAGGCGGCGGAGCAGGGGTTCGGGCAGGCGGCTGAGGGGCAGCGCTCCATCGCCGCGCTCCATCACCGCCCGCCGCTCTCCTCAGCCGGGGCGGGGCCGCCCGGAAGGAAGCGCCGGCGGGACGGGACGGGACGGGACGGGGCTGCACGGGGCTGCTCGGGGCTGCCCGCAGGGGTGCGGCTGAGGGGACCCCGCCGTGGCGGGAAACTTTGGGCCGCTACTGCGGGCGGCGTGAGGGAACGGAACGGCTGTGGCTGTACCCGTGTTGAAATGGGAGCGTTGTGCGCCTGRCTATGAGGGCGATACCTCCTGCAGCCTCCGCAGCTGGCGCTGAGATGGCCGAACGTRGCTTTAGAGCCGGGAGCTGGGGCCTAAACCCCACAAAGCCCACACGACACTGACGGGAGGGGTCTCACTTTGAGGAGAAACAGCTTTATCCAGCTGCATCCAGCACGGCCATGGACTTTCCTCCTTGACACAACTTCCTCTAGCCTGCTGCCACTGTTGAACCGTGTAGCTTAAGGGCCAGACACCTTACGTCCTTTGGCGAGGGAGAGAAGAGATAGCTTGGGGCCACCACTGCAAGTGAGCGGATGACCTGAGGGAAATTCTCACCTCTCCGGTATTGCAGCTTGTTCAAGGTGGACTGAAAGTGCCTTAGAAAGGAATTTTACTGACATTTTTTAGTCAGTGGTCAAGCATTCGGGTTGTTCAGAGAGGTAGTAGATGCCCRAACCCTGGAAGTGTTCAAGGTGAGGTTGAGCAGGGCTTGGAACGACTTGGTCTGGTGGAAGGTGTCCCTGCCTATCTTGGTATTGGGCTACATGACCCTTMAAGGTCCCTTCGACCCAACCTATTCTGATTTGAACGTGGCTGTTCATTTCCTGGGGGGTTATTTTGACTTTTGGGGTTTTACTCAAAACATAGATCTCCTTGTTGCTATTTCTGAACGAAGGTGGTTGGAGGCACTGTATTGCTGAACACACCAGCTTCCTATCTGGGTCTAGATAACACKGGGAGCCAGAAGTATTTAGCACAGTAGTATCTCATAACCAGTTTAAACTGCGTGTCCTGCAAAATGCTGAAAAAAAAAAAAAAACTTGGCACAAAAGTTGCTTTTCAGCCTCTTCCAGGTCCCTTGAGCTCAGGGCAATTTGTGCAATTCATTCCCGTTCCTCCTGTGTGAGACTTGCCTCCTTGGGTACCAGGAGTGGAAATACTTTCTTACTTCAGGATTCACTTATTTGACTTTGAGGGATGAGAATTATTAGGTGACTTTCTGTGTAGCGGTTGTGAAAAGTCCACTGTCCACCTTTGGTTTTCTCAGCCTGCTTGTTAGGCACTGTGGATTTTCTCATGCTCAGCAGAACTTATGTGTGCCTAGCTCCAGCAAGTAAGAAATTCCCAAGGTGTCTAGGAGAGCAGTATGGAACGTGTTTCATAAAAACAACCCAGTGCTTTGTTATGAAAAGCTAAGGCCAACACTTCCTCTCTGTCAAGGCCATTAGGAAATTCCTATGGACTTCTATGGAAGTAGGATGTGCCCTCTCCTCACTGCCAACTCCCTGTCTGGCAGAGGTTTTCCCAGGAAGGGCCATCTGCTGCATGTAATGAAATCGGCCCTCTTAAAAGTCAAACTGTTCAGTGATCGGACTCCTATCCTGAGCTCAGCTCCAAAACACCACTGAAGCTGTCGGACTGACTTGCAGCTCCCAACAACTCACGCAAGTTCAGCTTCCTTTGTCTTCAGCAGGGTGGCCCAGCCCAGGCCCAGAACGTCCACAAAGAGCTCGAGGGTAAGTGAGGGGTTGGGGTGTTTGGACTTTGAAAATTACTTGTCTGCTTTTGTCTCCTGCGTGCAAATAGAATGTGTATCATTAAAGACAAATAAGGGGAGAAGTGCAAGTTACTTTATTATTAATGCATTACATGAACATAGTGATTTATACTGCTATTGACCAGGAAACGGGATTTATTTCCTTCTGCTAAAGAATAGCCATTTTTGCTTATCTTGATAGATTTTTTTTTTTTTTTAAAGCATGTTGCACTTAGAATTCTGCTTAATGTTTCTAAAACCACACTCCGGTACTATTTCCACCAAGTCTCAGTAAGACAAAATTGCAAAAGTTGTATGAAAGCAAGCTTCCTCCTCTAAACAATTTGTCATACCAGGTATCCTGAAAAACACATTTAAAATATTCTAAATATTTATTGCATGGTCTGATACTCTGATAGGTAAAAAGTTCCTCCATTCTTGAGAAAAACATCTAGTCACCTGGTAGCAATAGATGATTCCCAGGCTTCACGAATTGCTCAATCTGACAGGGTCAGATGCTTGACAGATGTTAAAAATAGATTAAGACAGATCAGTGTTAAGAGTTGTGCTGTGATTGCTTATTTTAATTGCTCTATATTAAGGTCTTTGTTTGACATGTGCAGAGCCAGTAATTTATTATTCCATTTAGCCAGTGTATTATGGCTGAGGTGTTTTTATAGGGTGGTGCTGTTTACAGTGGGTACTGCACTAATAGAAAAGTTGTCAAAAACCCTTGGATGTTAGCAGATAAAAACCACAATGTATCACAGTATTCTTGGCAAGGGCATATTTTCCAGCCATCTGCTTTTTGAACCGACACAACTTCGCTGATATTTTTCTTACCTAGACCTTGTTAATGCAATATTTGGTGTGATAACTGGTTTAGATAATTGGTTACAATATTTCTGTCTTTTGGTTTCTGACTCCTTGGCTCTTTGCACTCTTTGACAAGTATGCTGATTTGAGTGTTCCATTTGATTACAGTGTCTCAAAGGACTTACAGAAGAATGATGTGGTTATAGTTATTGTTTGTATTCCAGACAAAACTGAACCAGACAAATCCTGTGAAGGAACAAGTAGAAAACGCATCATTGTAAATCTGTGAGCATGTGGGCTTTCATTACTACCCTATCAAATGTTACACTSTGTAGCAGGCTCACTGCTGCATAAATCCTTATTAAGCTGCGTTGTGAATGGAGTTCCCAAAGTTACAGTGAATTCTGGATTCTGTTCTCTTGAAGATTGTAACTTTTGATTTCTGTTAAAGAAAAAGTTTCAACAGAGAACATCTGAAAAGGCATTTAAACATAGCAAAACATTCATGGCAACCTTTCTGGGAAGATTTTKTTTTATGTTTCAGATCATAAATATATTGCATGTATTTCCATACAGGGAATATAACACCTATTTAAGAAATGTAAATTGGTGTGTAATGTCTGTTTTTATTGCATAACTGAAAAGTCTTATGTTTTGTTTTGCTTTGGAAGAAGAAAAATGTTAAAAGATCTCTGTTGAGAGGTGCCCTGCATSAGGAGGTAAAAAAATGTGTGTGTTCCCAGATACTAAACAATTGGTAGGGTGGGAATAGGGATTGGATGGAATGACAGTTATTGACTTCTTAGAGGAGCTAAACAAAACATATACAAAACYCTGCAGAAAGTTAAGATATCTTTGAGAAATATTTCCAGGGAGAATGGCMAGGGAATCAGCATTAGCCTTGGAACATAACAGCTTTTAAGCAGGACACTCAGGTTTCACAGGTGATGGAATTTGTGTTACACATGTGGCGCTACAATCAGTCAGTCTTGGAATCCTGTAATCAGTAGAGATTCCTTTCTGCCTTTTTTTTTTTGGTTGTGGTTGTTTCTGTTCTTCTTTTGTTGGTTTCTGTTCCTTTAATCAATATTTCTTACATCCTGCTGTCCATCAGCAAATGGATCTATGTGATATATGACCATTTTTGTTCATAAGGACAGGTTCTGTGGTTATTAGTTGTTTGATTTGGAGATATTTCATATTCATCTTAAATGAACTCTAATTATATCGACCTGCTTTCTTCATGGTTTAGCTGTCTGCCAATAAAACATCTCTTAAAGAGGTATATGGAAATGTATATAGTATGCTCAGGCAGGTGGAGAAGGAGCTTTTGCTAAATCTAAGAACAGTAGTAGGGTAGATGGGGAATAATTGTGTTGTAAAAGAGCAACTCCAGATTGCAAAGTTTGACCTATGGAGTGGAGGTGATAGTAGGAAACTCAGCTGGCCACTGAGGAGTTTGTTGTCCTAGAGCAAAAAGCTCAGATTGAAAAGCGCACACAAGCACAGACATTGAAACAGGATATCTCTGCTGGAGAAGTGTTAGAAGAAGAGGGGARCAGACTGCATGATGTCTGCATCCACATCCTCCTCATGTGCACCTGTGTACGGAGGAGAAAGGCTGGGTATTTAGTGTGTACAAGTTTGGTGAAAGTTAGTCTTTGATCACTTATGCCAAAGGGTTCTGCCAGAATTGATGTGGCCACCAGCAGTTCAGCTCCTGCAGCCATGGTTCATGTGCTGTGAGGTGCACAATGTTTCTGGAGCTCTCCCTTGTGTTCCAGGYATCCCACAACCGCTGTCAGCTCAGCATAAAGAGCCCAGAGTGCTGGTTGATTAAATGCTGTTTCCTAAGGTGAATGGCTGTGGCATTATCAGCGTCATCCCCCTGGTGTTGTGCTGAGATAAGCCCTGTGTGGGCTCACTCAGACGCTYCCTTCCCACTCCTTCAGGCTGGGTGGGCGTGAGGCGGGTCCTTGGCAGGTCCTGCATGGAGCAGAGCTTGTGAGCATCGAGG
>NW_026623868.1:196542-221002 GCF_030028575.1 Malurus melanocephalus | reverse complement strand
GATCAGGTGCCCATTGTGCCATGGGAATGTGCATGGATCAGGTGCCCATTGTGCCATGGGAATGTGCGGGGCCCCAGAGAAAAAGGAGGCCATCGCTGGGTGGGCGGACAGCTCCCGGGAAGGTCGGGGAGAAGTGAGTGCAGCCGAAAGATAGGCAGAAACCCTTCTGAATAAGGTGTGAGTTGAGGAGGGGCCGCACACAAAACACTGGTTACATGATCAATTGAACATAAGTAAAAGAAAAACGCTTCAGAGAGGTCATAAAGGGAATTTTTCCACTGACTASATGACATGAACCTCACAGAAAGACACAGAAAGGATTGCTAAAATGCTTAAGCTTCCAGTAGAAATAATTTCTGTGAATATAAAATTGCTTACAAAGGAAGATTTTAGTTTTAGTTCTAATTAAATAAAGGAGGAAAAAAAATTGATGCAAGAGAGGAAATTTAATGGAYACTTTTAAAGTTTAATCAAGTTTATCTATTTTTGTCAGTAACTTTTTTTTCCTGACATTCGGAATATCCTACAGTTTCTTCTGAAATCATTAGAAGTGTTTTTGTCCCCAAAACTACCTACAGAATAGAAAGTATGTTAAATATTTTTCCTTCCACGATAAAGTGTAATTTTTCAAAACTGTTTTGATCTCAAATGAAATAGATGATCAAACACTGGACATCTTAAATAACGTATAAAAATAAGTTTCAAATTGGGATGAATGTTGTAATTTCAAGGAAAATAATTTTGAGCAGTCAAATTTGATGCTTAGAATTGGAATTTCAGGCAATATTTTCAGTATGAATAGTGCATAGGTTTTTCACAACCAGTGTGGAATTATGAATTTTAAAGGAAAAGTCTTTTCTGAAAATTGACTTGAATTTGTTTTGTTGTATATTTGCCTTAGAGAGATGTTGGGTGATTGTTTTAGCCATTTTGATGCTTTTCCCAACCATTCTTTTGTATAATACTGTTTGAAACTGATTGCTTTTCACAAACACCGATAATTTCCTGCCAKCAAAGGGTTTTGGTGAAGCAGCTCCATATGCCTCTTGCTGCTTTATTAATCTGACTATTGCAGGTTTGCATCAGTTCAGTATTTCTCCTCGATCACACCCAAGCACAATTGTCAGGTTACTGTTSTCACCTTTCTCCCATCTTTGTTCTCCCTTATCCTCAGTTCCCAGGCACTGAGCTCAGGCATCAGCAGACCCTGGTGATAAAAATGTGTGTTTTATTTGTCCCAAGGGGTGCAATAAAAAAATCCCTAACATTTGCCACGGTTCTGATCAGGATGAGATGGAAAATCTGTTTACGGAAGATTAGAGAGCCAAATCAGGCGTGTTTKCTGCCATGACCTGCTCAAACCTGGTGTGTGAATTCCTCCCGTGTGGCTGTGCTTCACTATCTCCTGTTGTGAGCCAGGACCTGATTCAGCAAGAAATGTCATTGTTTTCCAGAGCGAGAGTTGGGACAAGAATCCACAACACCCTGACATGTTTAAATGTTCTTATGTCTTCTGCCAGCAAGTGTTCAACTCCCAATCTGTTAGGAACTGAGTTAATTTTCATGTTTCTAGTCAATAGCTGATGGCAAATTATCATGGTCTCCTGTTCCTCTTCCTTCAGTGAATTTAATTGTGCATCTTCTGGCACAAATTTTCTGATGAGTTGAGAGGGTTGTGCCAGTGTGACTATGAAAACAGCAGGTGCTTGGTAGCTGTATCAGTGGTGTACGTGTGAAAATGTACATTGTCCACAGGTTCCTGTTTGCATTTAGAAAAGCAGAAAACCCGTGTACTAAAGCCCCTGTTGATGTGCCACACGGATGTGTGCTTAAAGATTTGTTCTCCTRGCACAGGTCACTCCAGACAGTTGCAATGTGCTGCCACTAAATGCCATTGCATAGATAGCCAGGTTAGTATTACTGCCTTTATGTCTTATCTTGATTTTTAAATAATGATTTCTTGTTTTGAAAATGCTTGCAAGTATGTGTCAATTGCCACCTTTTAGAAAATACCTATACCCATTTCAGAAGCAATTTTAAACTTTGGGTTTGTTTTATTTGCAGGTGCATAGAACAAGATCTGCACTTCATTGACAGCTAGAATGACTCTGCTTGACCTGGAACCAGACACGATGAACAAAACTTGCCCAGAATTTGTTGTTGACCTAAATGAGCATGTGGGAGACTTCAGGGTAGAATSAGCAAAATGGGAAACATTTTGCACAATGCAAGAGTTCCCCCTGTGAGGGTGAGCCCATGTTGATTTCACCACATTCTGACTCTTCAAAAATCATYGGTTTACTGCTTGAGAAGCTCAGCAAAGCAGTTCTGTGTTCACTTTAGAAATCCCTCAGACAMTTGTCTAACACAGAAGACAACATGGATATTAGAAATGTAATTAAATCCCAGGGAACTTTTTCATGCCCRAGGGATTTGTCAGAGATTGGTGATGACCTACTTCATTTTAATGGTGTGTTTGGTGTCACTTCTGGAAGAGCAGAGCAATACTGCAGCAGACAGGAACCTTCCCACCCCACATTTGTAACCACTTGTCACACAGGCAACTGCTGCCCTAACATCCAAGACTCTGGATCTCCTCAGTCTCTGACAGATATCCAGGAGTGTAAAAAGACTAGGCTGGACAGACCTCTAACCATGAATTCCCTGCTTGGTGAGCAGACAGATACTTCCATAGGAAATCACACTGATTTTGTAAAAGATGATTCTGAAAATTCTGCTGCTCTTCTGAAGATTTATGCAGAGCAAGTTCCGAGTGTAAGTGATGACTTTTCTGATGATGACCTGGAGTACTTTGAATGCTCAGATGTGCTTACAGCGTATGAAGATGAAATCTGGAAAAAGAAATTACAATTTTTATTAGAAAGTGATGATGAAGATGATCTAAAACTGAGTAAAGATTGTGATGGGTGTGCTTACTTCCTCAGTGAAATGCCTTRTGTGTTCCAAGTGTCAGATAACACTACGCCTATGGATACCCCCATTGGCTTCTGCGAGCATCAGTCAAAAATCAAAGGAGTAAACGTAAGGAGAGACCCCTCTATGTACAGCCAGTCAGCTCTGCAGACAGAGATGACTCTCACTGTTGGACACCACCGAGATAAAAGTACCATTTTGGAAGACAAAGAGAAGAATCAAGTGCCTGTTTCTTCTGCAGCCATTGGAAATGAACATCCCAGAAGTGAAGAAGAGACTGATGAAAGTGGCCACCCGGCTGGAGGTGCCTCAATGGACAAACCAAAGCCCATGGACATTGTCCCTGCCCAGGTAGACTCCTCTGCCAGTGGCATAAGTGCTGCTTGCACAGATCAGGCTGCGGGGACAATGACAGAAACCAGCACGGACGGGGACGTGCTAGGGAAAAGCTCACTGCTGCTGGAGGAGGGGAGAAGGAATGTGCCAGAGGAAAATGCACGGCATGCTGTCTGTACCTTAACAGAAAGTCTGAGGAGGAACCTTTTCAAGCTGTTAAACCCTATAGAACTTTGCAGATATGTAAGTACTATAGGACAGTCTTTGCAGGCTGCAGCCGAGGGTAAGGAATCCAGAGCTCTGTCTCCCAGTCAGGAAGGTGTCCTTTCAGCACACATTCCCGAGGAGACAGAAAGCTTGCSAATGCAGGCTGGTCTGTGTGCAATAGAAGAGGCAGATAAAGACTGGCACTGGGAAGGGAAAAGAASTCGGGGCCTGTCTGAGCAAAACCAGATGCTAGATGAGAACATCTCACTTGAGGTAAGTAACGGGTTTATCATGTAACACAAAGAGCTGCTCTGCTGATTTCAATGCAATTTATTCCTGCTTGGTACAAAATAATGGAAAATTGAAATTACTTTGAAAGATACTATTTATGTACTTCTGAATGACAGCTACGGCTGGGAGGGAAATCTGGGTTTGAAAAAGGCCCAAGTAAAGCCTAAGCTGTTCTAATTATAGAGTGAGCTGATAATGGTGAGAGGCACTAATGGGCCTCTGGACAGCTGGATAGGGAAATCTGATATGGAGGCTATTGCACAGGTCTTAGCAAAGTAGTGCTGCTTTCAACCCAGAAAGTTTCTCAAATGCCTGTTGTGAGCAGAGAATGCTTTGATTTACTTTCTTTTCAGTCTATACTCAACAAACAAAACAGTCCTCTGTGGTGATRGAAACCTAAACCAAATCAACAGGGCTTTGCTCTGGATTTATGACAATGAGGGGAATTCCATGCACAGAGTTCATGTTACAGAGGTGAATGGATTTTTAAAATCTCTGGGATTTTTAAAAATAAAACAATGAAAGAGTTGGAGTGCCAGTTGAAATGTACAAACCAATTAAAAGATAAAAACCCCATGGTACTCTCCCATGTACTTGCATATTTTATTCTGTTGGTAGAAAATCAGCTGGGRAAATCAGTTGTACAGACTGGTGTGATGCTCTACCAGTTTTCTTAAGTGGGAAAATTGGATCATTATTTTTATTTCACATAGTAAAGATGCAAGATATATGAATACTATTAAATAATGAATAATCTTATTATCACCAGCTTTTCTGATTTGAAGATGTGTAGCTAATTGCACAAAAAAAAAACCCCCATGTATCACAACCCAAGCCTTTTCCAGTTGTATATGCTTTTTTTTCATCTGATTATTTGGGAAAAATGTCTCCCAGCTCTGGGTATAGCATCACAGCACTATGATTTTAATCTCACAACTGGGGTGTCTTCAGCAGTCAAAAATCACTGAATTCTTCTGCCTGCAAAATGTTCATACATTTCTTTGGTTTTATAGTACATAAAATTCCAATCCCATTTGAGGAGCACATGATGTCTTTATGATAGGGAATACCTCTCACTGGAATCAGCCTACTCAAAGCTTCTTGACAGGGTGCATGGCTGTGGTTTTCCAGAGGCTTTGTTTGGTTGGAGTTTTTGGTTTTTKTTCCCTCAAGTGCAGTGCAATAGTTTAAATCCCAGAAGCCTCTTAGCCAAGAGCAGCTGTCACGTTCCTGGCATAAATTTCAGAGTGGCCAGTTAGATTCTTGCTATGTGTAGTCAGTATGTATTCCTTCTGTCTGCATGTCCAYGGTCAAAATTTTACATTAGATAAAAAATGAGTGCTGGTGTACACAAAAGGCGAGAGCCAGGCACAAACCAAACCCCTGGTTTTAAACGTGTCTATGATGGGGTAGGTGTAGGTTCAAAATTACATGGTCTTGAAAATGAGCCAAAGAAAAGCATCCCACCTGAATATTGTTCTGTGTAGCACAAGAAAARTGTGGACAGCTTCTCACAGCATGCWTATCRTAAGCTARAAACTCCTGAAAATTCTGCCTGTGTAATCTAAGAGAGGCAAGAAATTATCTATTGTGGCCCATGGGTTTCTGTAAAAGTGCCTTGGGGTGTTTGCTGGAGGCCAGCATGAGACAGCTCTGCAGGAGCAGGGTGAGGGGCTTGCAGCAAACCCCACAGCTGGCTGCTTTGGAAGGGTGTTTATTTTCCCTATTCATGTGGGAATCAAATCTGCTGAGGGGTACAGAGCAGCCACGGGATCACAGCACTAATGACCCAAAGATTTGCACTTCCCCTTAGTGCCAGGTATTTGAACTGGAGCAACCTTTGGCAGTGTGTCTCATGCAGCAACTGCTGTGCTGGGTGACTTCTTCCGTTAGATGGTCAAGGTGGGAAGCTCCTCACTCCTCTCATGACCTCATGGCTTAGTCCCAGGTGAAATTCTTTATTTRCCTGGTTCTTCAAAGCAGCTTCATTTTAACAATGGGTCCTAGAAGCCAACTGTGCCAGCTGTATGATGTTACACAGTGTATGGAGAGCCAGGAGGCTTTGCACAGTGTCATTGAGGAGCTGGGCTCTGTTAGCAGTCAGTTAGCACCTTGTCTCTGTCAGTGGTCAGTGTTCAACGTTCAGCCAGCATCCTGTCCCTGTGCTCAGTGTTCAGCACCCTGTCCCTGGCAGTGGTCAGTGGTCAGTGTTCAACATTCAGCCAGCATCCTGTCCCTGTGCTCAGTGTTCAGCACCCTCTGTCAGTGGTCAGTGTTCAGCACCCTGTCTCTGTCAGTGGTCAGTGTTCAGCACCCTGTCTCTGTCAGTGGTCAGTGGTCAGTGGTCAGTGTTCAGCCAGCATCCTGTCCCTGTGCTCAGTGTTCAGAACCCTGTCTCTGTCAGTGGTCAGTGTTCAGCCAGCATTCTGTCCCTGTGCTCAGTGTTCAGCAGCTTGTCCCTGGCAGTGGTCAGTGGTCAGTGGTCAGTGGTCAGTGGTCAGTGTTCAGCCAGCATCCTGTCCCTGTGCTCAGTGTTCAGCACCCTGTCCCTGGCAGTGGTCAGTGGACAGTGGTCAGTGGTCAGTGTTCAGCCAGCATCCTGTCTATCAGTGTCTCTATCACCTGTCTCTATCAGTGGTCAGTGCTGAATACCCTGTGGGTGGTCAGTGTTCAGCACCCTTGGCACAAGGTGCCACTGTCACTCCTGAGGTACAGAGCCCTTATTCTGTTTTTGTTCATGTCAGAACAGCCTGTTCACATAGAATTTGGGAGATTGCTGGTTTGAGTTTCCCAACACAAATTTATGTCACTTGCATGTAATTTTAAAATTTGTTATATGAAAGGGAGAGAAGCAGAACTGACACAGAAGTTCCAGGTGATTTGGCATCTGGCTGAGATGACAATTCAGCATTCCCAGGAAAAGGTGCAGGCCTGAGCCATGCCAGAGGAGCAGTAGCTCTATTAGAGCAAGCAGGGGAGTCCTGGTTGGAGTAGGTAGAGCTCGTGATGCCAGCCCTGCTTGTTCAGTAGGATCTACCCTAGGAATGGTAGATAACATCCCATTTTTGTTGCCTGTGTCTTAAGCTGGCTCCAGTCTTTCCTGGGAGACACACCAAGAAAAAATCCATTAGAAAATCCATACCGCTTTGGAATATGGACTCCTGGCAGCTGTGCATGGTCAGCCTGTTGCTCCATGTTGTTGTCAAAGGCAGAGAACTCTTTGTCCTTTGAAATATTATAGTTCTTCCCCTTTCTCTGCCTTTTGAGCAGAATAGCAGGATGCTGGCAGGGTGTGCATGTCAGTAGGCATCTGCAGGATAAAGTACAGCTCAGGTCTTTAGTTTCACCTATCTAAAGCCTCTGAAACAACTACGGGTATTGAGGTATTTCAGCTACCCCAAGGCAGGTGTGCCATTCAAAGCAGAGTGTTATTTTAGGAAAAAAGAACTTGAGTGGCATTGCATGAAACAGGGAAGTGGAAAGACCCTGGTACTGCTGGAGAAAAATGTAAAGTAAAAGCAGACTCAAACATGGTGGATTTGAGGGATCTGAGACTTTCAATGATTGACTTAACTGTCTGTATTCTTGGGGTGGTTTGTTACACTCTGTTTGTGCAAACAGAGGGATATAAATGCCATATGGAGACTTCATTCACAGAAATCGTAAACAATTTGCACTTAAAAAACAGTGAGAAACTGAGGTAAAATTAATCAAATTCTTTACAAATCCTTCTCTAAGGAATAACAGTTTCAGACTCAGATACAGGAGGTTKATATCAATCCATTATGTTGATAGTTAAAAGTCAGAAACTTGACTATTGACAAATATTTTAAAAAATAAAGAAAAAAAAAAGTAAAAAAAAGAAGTACATTTCGAGTCTTCAGGCCTATGTCAAGCTAATTTTTAATTATAATTCTCTATTTTTCTTCTTTGAAGAACCAAGATGTTAATCTTGAGAGTGTTACCCAAAATTGTGAGAACCTGTGTATGGAGCCCAGAAGAGAAAAGGAAAGCATCTTCAGGGYGTGTGAGAGTGCAGGAACCATCCAGCTAACTGCAGAAATGTTCTCTGCTGGGAACACACAGCAAGTAAAGAATGCAGATTTGCAGACCTCTGCTCAACACTGTGCTCTTTGTGGAAAGAGAGAAGGTTGTCACCAACAGGTCTTCTCTGGACATGAAATTATTAGTAATGATGAAAAATCAAAGAATGACATTTCCCCTTTTCCTTTATGGGATATGGACTCTGTTCCTGATAAACAGGAATGCTTGTGTGCTGTTCTTTCTTCTGCAAAGCTGTGTGATGAGCCCGGGGAGGGAGAGCAAAGGTCTGGGCTTGACATCCAYGATAGCAGTAACCCAGATATTCTCTGCAGCCTATCAACTGATGAGGCTGTGTCTGAAGCTAATCCCAAATCAGCCCTGGAATCTGGAGAGGCTGGCTGCAAAGGAGATGCTGATATATCTGCAGTGCATGACAAGCTGTGGAAACTTCTTCATGAAGATGACTCAGACTATCAAGTCCCATTTGAAAACAGAGGCATCACAAGTTTAGAAATGAGGCTGACAGATATCAAAGTCACAGAACTAAACATTGTGCAGGAGACCTGTTCTGATCATCCTTTGCCAATGGATTTGATAGAAGAGCAGGAATCCATCACAGAACCAGCKCATAACCCCAGAACTGAGAAAGCTGACTGCAGTGTTTCTGATATCCTCCTGCAGAGAGYTGGAGCATGTGAGAGTACATCCATAGGAAACATTTGTCTTGCACAAGTGGTAGGGACAGATGGTGTGTGTCTAGATTCTAGTGCTGTGAATGAAAGGGAAATGCCAACCATTTGTTTTTCAGCGAACAGTGTCCTTTTAAGTACCCAGGAGTGCTTGGAGCCAAATCCAATGTCCGTGGACAGGAATGGAGTCACTGTGGCTTGGGAAGGGAAGCTTGCTGTTAGTAACGCTTCACAAATGAGTGAAGCAGATTCTCCGCAAAGGTTACAGAATGCTCAGTGTGGTAATTTAGGATGTCCCAAAGCAAACCCAGATTACATGTCAGATATGTCACATGGGACAGCTGGAGAGTTACTTCACACTGAATACCCCATATCCCTGATAAATGAGTCTGTACCTGGAGAAGGCTGTCATTTTAAGGACTGTTATCCAGTGAGAGAAGAACTGATTTATTTCCCTGAAGGGACAGACATTTTCCCCAGTGAAAATACCAGTCAGTTTACACATGCAGAACACTCTTCTGATAACATCATACATAAAAGTTATGAAGTGAATTTACAAGAAAAAGGAATTCACTCAGACTTGAGTGCACCAAATGACACTAATTCTGACAGCTACCATCTTTCAAAAGATAATGGCTGTCAGGATTTTCAWGTTRTTTCTAATGCACAGAAAAACAGTTRTATAATACAATCGCCTACTTTAATTAAGATTCACGAAACCACAACACATAAAAATCTAGCCCAAAATACAGACCAAGTGACAGAAACAGCAAAACAAGAAGGGGCAGTCCCTCCCCCTTCTGGGGAGCCATTTTTAAGGGATTTTTATCTAGAAGTGCCCAGYTGTGAACCATGTAAAGCAGGAGAACAGAGAGAGATTTGCATAGCTGATGAACACGGGGCTGAAAATTCCCATGACTCAGGAGTTAGTCAGCTTTCRGAAAGTCAGACTGCAGCTTCCCCTCATAATACCGCAGAACAACATTTATTTTTCRTTGACAGCACCTTCAAGTCTGATGAGGAGTTAAAAATAGATTCTTTGAAAAATCCCACGTATGCATCTGGAAGTGTAACATCAGCCAGTGCCCCACAGCCCAGGGAGGCTCCAAGTGAGCAGCACAGAACAGCAGTTGGGGAGGATCGAGGTGCTGGGGATCAGCTACATTCCCAACAACTGCCTGGAAACAAAACCCTGCCCTTCCTCACACCACACAGCCACTCAGAGGGCCTTCCCAGTGAATCTGCAGTGATGTGTCCTGGCACAAGAAGTGAGRGAAAAACTGGATCCCTACAAACTGGAGTAAAAGAAAACGGAAATTTAACTACACGGGAAACTTCCTGCAAAGCATTGCARGGGCTGTTCCAGATGGTACCTGGAGAAACCAAAGGGGAAGCAGCCTYGTGTGAAAATGAGCATGAGATTCCAAGAGCCATTGAATATAACACAGATGAAGCTGAAACAAAGACTCCTTTGCACAGTTTAACTGCCTCCCAGGCTCTGAAACACATTATGAATATTAGCACAGAGCAGTCCTCTCCTGACTTGATCCCTTCCAGCAAGATAACTGAGGCTGAGAATTCAATTAAGTGCACTGAGGATGATAAAGAAGAGAAAGTCAGGACAGCAAAGAGTGTAGTAAATTGTTTTGCTAATTTACTACCAGTTGATTCAAGGAACAGCCAGTGTTTTCAAGAGCAACCATCCTGCAGGAGAACTCAGTCATTCTCATTGGCATGGACCTCACATGATCCATTCCCAGTCAACAGAGAAAGTCAAACAAATCAGGACAGGTCAAAATCCTGCCAGATACCACTGGCTACTGCAGAGCCTGAGCCCATCAAATGTAAAGAGGACATAGCAAAGAAYGGGCATTTAGCTGCTGGAGCTAAGAAGAAATTACCACCAGCAACTCTGTCCAAAAAACCCAGACTGGAGGAGAGGGGAGGTGTCAGCAAGGATCCTAGCTGTGTTAAAAAATCTGGGAAGAGCGAGACGGGYGTGATTCATAAAGAGGATAGAAAAGAGCAAAGGAGACTCATTTTGAAAAAGGATAGCAAAGGTAAGAGAAAACAGATATTCTTTTCTGTCTTTTCCCACCATTCTGACTACAGTACAAAATTCAGATTCTTGAAATGCACTGCAAGCCTCCTTTAGTATGACTCAGTCAGCTAAAGGTGTCCTGCCCTCCAGAGCTTTATTTCCAGATTTGTACACTTAGTAATGAGTGCTGTGCCCATGTCACAGGGCTAAACCCTTTTCCCAGCTGGCAAGTATATTCAATTTTTGAACCTTGAAATGAAATGTTAAAATGTCAAAACACTATAATTTTATCTTCAAATGTTAAATGGTGATTCTTCTTTTAAGCTCCCAGGCTGCTGAAGAAGATCCAAGCAGAGTTGTTCCCAGACTGCTCYGGAACTATTAAGCTGTGCTGTCAGTTTGGTGACATTCATGGTGATTCCACTGTTACATGGACTAAAGATTCCAGARTCCTGGCTCAGCTGCAGAGAAGGTAAGTGAATAATTCTGAAGGACCGGGAATTTTTGGGGAACCTTGCTATTCTTAAGAAACAGATCCTGCAGTGCATTGATATTGGTCATAGTTTGTGTTCTATCACCTCTCAACCTGTTCACAGGTAAATTTCAATAAAATATCAAATGAAGTTGGAACCTCATTTAACCTAGAGAAGGGTGGAAATAAAAGCTTCTTAAAACCATTATTAGGATCCAATTTTCCTTAAAATTCCACTTTAGTGAAATGAGTTATTTTTCCAGTAGCAGCAATGACATTCTGATCTTAAAAACTGTTTACAATGTTTAAAAAATAGAAAGTTAGTATTACCCAAAGGAAAAAAAATATTTCCATCAGAATGCACACTTCTGACAAGATAAAGCATTTTGTTGGAAGTGTTCTTCTTAGATGTTCTTTTAAGTAGAGAGAGAAAAGTTGTCTGAATTGGTAAAACTTTCCATGTCATTCTGAGTCTTCTTGTTTAACTCTTCTGATTTCKATTGTTGTATTGCAATATCCATTGTAGTAGTAATACTTATCTGCTAAGCATCTGTGCTGTGTTTTAATAAATAAAAAGTGCAGAGAGATCAAATTTATCATTTTTTCCAGTGATTTTAGGTAAAATATGTGATAGCAAAAATRCTTTGTTCCAGTGCCCAGGATGACTCTCCCGTCTCTCTGGCAATAGCTAAAGCCAGTTCCAACGACCAGGGAATGTATTATTGCTGCTTGAATAACATGTATGGCAAGGTGACTGCTGAGTTTCATCTGACTGCTGCAGGTAAGCCTCAGTTTACAGTTTTGATTAATAATAATGACAATGAGGGTTTCCATTCAGATTTTTTTACTACAAAATTAATTTCTCTGTTTCCTCGTAGTATTGGAACGTCTCTCAAGTTTTCAGAGTTATGAAGGTAAATATTAAGTGAAGTAGCAATGCATGGCATCATACAGAGAAGCACACACACACAGAGCCCTGGAAGCTCTTTGGCACAAACACATGGTGCTTGCAAGTCACCTGCTGTGTAACTGTACTCGAGGAGAAAGCCAGACATGAAGCTTTGGAATGCTTTCCCTGTGTGTTAACTGGTGTTCAGTGACACCCAACATGAGTCCTGTGCTGCAGCTAAAGATAGTGCCTTGCCAATGGGCTTGTCATTGCTGAACAGCCTGCAGAGATCCAGGCCTTCAGCTGGCATAGGGACTTTTCTTTCTTTTCCTTGAAGAATTAAAATTAGGCATTTCTTTCCTTGAGCAAATAAAGACAGGAATTTTCATGTAACAGCACTTTATAACTTTTGATCAGAGAATTTTAGGTGTAATTAAGGAGKATTCTAATTCTGGCCTTATTTGTGCAGTGTTTCCTCTGTGCTTCAAATAGAGCCAGTAGTGTACAGAGTCTAAACCAGAGGTAACTGCAAAAGGCAGCTGGAAGGACTTGCTTGTTATGTGGTTCTGTTTTCCTATTTGCCTTCTTCACTGACGGTCCTTGAAATGTCACAGACACTTGAAGTACAGTTGGAACTTTTTAAGTTTCCCTCTGATTTTTTCCCCTTGTGAATTTTTCTCTTTTTGGATTCCAATGATCATTTAAAAGGATCCAGTGAAATCCAGTATCTTCCTTGATTCAATCTGTAAAAGGCTTGTTTTCTACACTCGGTCTTCTCTCCTTATGATCCTGAGCTGCCACCTTTCCCCATGCTGGCTGTAGATCGTACAGGCAGGCAGCTGCCTCTCAAGGAGCAGGGTCCCAGCCCTCAGGAACATAAGTCAGGCCACGTGTTCTGCTTCCATTGAGTATTTTTTCCTCCTCTCTCTGGAGACATGCTCCTGTCTCTGTGCCTGCAGAGATTCCTGTTGTGTTTTAGGTGTGGAAGAAATCGAATTCATGCAGCTGATGTTCAGAGAAGATCCCCTCAGCTCCAGCTACTTTGGTGGGACACTGCATGGAGCAATAACAACCGAGGAGCTGCACTTTGGTGAGGGGATGCACCGCAGAGCCTTCCGCAGCCGCGTCCTGCAGGGCTTGGCRCCTGCCTTCGCCCCGGGGCACCCCTGTGTGCTCAAGGTGCACAATGCCCTCACCTACAGCACCAAGAGCAGGGACGAGCTGCTGCAGAAGAACTACAGTCTGGCACTGCAGGTGAGCTGGCCCTGGCCTTTGCAAGCCACGGTGTGGGCTCCAACATGTCAAACATATGGCCTCAAACATATTCAAACATATGATCTGWTGAATATTTTGAGCAATATTCCCATAGACATGTCTGTTGTAATGCAGGAATGCTACGTCCAAAATACTGCAAGAGAGTATGCAAAGTTGTATGCAGCTGAAGCTGAACCCTTGGAAGGCTTTGGAGAAGTACCAGAGTGAGTATATATATATATATATATATATATGTATATATTTGATATACCTATGTGCTTATATATACTGTCCTGTGCCATGGCAGCCCACTGACGGCTAGGACTAAAGAGGAAAGAGGAAACCTGGGAACAGTGTTACAGTTCTCCCATTCATTCCTCAGAATCACTGGCCACTCTTGACTGTTTCTTACTCCCTCACTGAAAGAACTCTCAGGATTTTATTAGTTTCTATCCCTTGATTTCAGAATCATTCCGATTTTTCTTATTCATCGCCCTGCTAATAACATCCCCTATGCTACAGTGGAGGAGGAGCTGGTTGGGGAGTTTGTGAAATACTCTGTCAAGGACGGCAAGGAAGTGAATTTCCTGAGAAGAGACTCAGAGGCTGGCCAGAAGTGTTGCACCTTCCAGCACTGGGTGTATGAGAAGACCAATGGGAACTTGCTTGTCACTGACCTGCAAGGTGAGTTGTCTGAGTAGGGGCAATTTTTATCTAGCTTATGTTCTTGTAAGGGAAAAGAAAACCAAATCTTATACTCTTAGTGGAAGTCTTGTTCTTTCACATGTACCTTAGTACACTCAAATCTGGCTTTTTGTCTCACTACCCAGGGATTAATGAAATGGCTGCTAAGTGAAAAATTTCAGGTGTTAACGGCACCCTACTCCTCCCCTTTTTCTTGTATTTAAACACTCACCAACAATCACTCAGCAGTAGAATGTTCCACATTTAGGCCCTGGCTAGTTTTGAAGAAATATATTCCTTCAAAAAGAAGCAAGCACCCTTGTGATTGCTAAGTGTSGCCTCAGCTCCCATGGGTGTGACTCCTTCTCAGTCCTGCAATATAGYTGGGACAGGGGAAGACAGACCCTTCTTGAAGAAAAATAGAAAAAGCTGGAATGTTAGGAAACATCCTATATTCCTTTACAAGTGAAGCCAGGAAAATTTGAAACAAGGCATCTAAACAAGATCCGTGAAGTCATTTGAAGGGAGAAGAAAGAACAAAATCCTAGCACAGGAAACAAGCTGTGCTCTGTTTATCACCCTGACAGCTGTAAAATAGTGGTATGAGCCTGACTTCTAGAAACTGCTGGTGACACAGAGAACATCCTATTCTTAACTGTGAYACTTTAAAATGCTTTGAAAAGAAAGTGACAAATAATTAAAATGAAAAAGGTAACTCAATAAATAAMATTTAGTGAAGATTGTCCTAAAAATTCCAGTGTAACCTAAGCTCTATGTTTTCTTGCTGCCATGCAGGTGTAGGGATGAAGTTAACGGATGTKGGCATAGCAACCCTGGCCAAAGGGTGAGTGAACCTAATTCCTCAGCAGCATGGCTGTGCTTTGCACCTCTGTCTCTTCACAATTAAATGTGGGTGGGGCAGGGTGCACTGGAAGTTCATTCTTGCTTTAACTTAAAAAAAAACAGTCCTCAACTGGGTCTTTTAACTGTTTTCTGTTCGTATTAATGGAAACCCACCTGTAATAGAAATATATTTATTTTGTTCTGAAAGAATGGGGCTACCCTGTAATTGAGCTTTGCTTTTCATGCACACCTCCCTTGAAATGGGTTTGTCCAAAGGGCACTTCACAAGTGACATGAAGAGCAGGTAAGGTCCTGGTGGTCCACCAGCTGGAGGAAGGTAGGGCTGAACACACAGGGCTAGCAGTGGCTGCAGCCCAGGGTACACAACAAGCTGGAATCCCTTCTCCAGCCAGCAAAAGTGCCAGAGCTTTGGRGTATGTATTTGTGACACAAGCTTTTACAAAGACTCTTCTCAGTGTGATGCTTTGTATTGGCCGCATCCCTGATAAACAAGGAAAATTCCAAAGGGATTTGATGGTATCTTTCCCCTTTTTCTCTCAAAAACAGCAATTTGGAGCCTGAGCAAAAGSTTGTTCAGGGCATTTCTAGGGGCCTGTTTCCTAGTGGTGTTGCAATGGCTTCAGCTCTTTTGGGGAGACTTAAGCATATGTGTAAAGATGTAGGCCTGTAATATTCTAACTTTAGTCCACTTCTCTGAAGTTAATTAAGGCTTCTAGTTACACCACAGGCCACCAGAGCCATGGATAGGAGTAGACAGTGGCTGCTGGACAGGGAAAAGGGATGGGGGTAAGTGCCTGTGACCAGTGCTTTAACTTCATATTCTCCTTTGAGAATCTGGCAGGAGAAWGATCTGATCACGTATTCAGCCTTTATTCTAAACTGAAGCTTTTCTGTATACCTGTGGTACGAGAAAGAGCCTCACAATGTCATCTAAATTATTACAAATGTGACTCTAGAATATTCTGGGGAAGTCCTTAACATTTGCAGGCTGGCATCCATTCAAAATTTAGACTGATTTACTCTTTCAGCCATAGATCCAAAGTAAAAGCAGTTGAAATGAATGCACATCATCCTATTACAWGCCAAAGAAGTCATAAATGCTTTATGTAGGAACATTGTTCTCAGGAATCAGAGGATTTATAAAAATGCTTTAGTGAATGCCATCCAGCTCACTGTGAGAAATGAGTCCTATGAAATCACACATTGTGTTGGGGAGGAGGAAGGTGAAGTRAGGAAGTGAACACACAATGCAAGCTGTAGTAAGGATCACCTCAKGTGTATAGAAAGGATAATACTTTCCCCAAATGAACAACCTCCTGAAAATGGTATCACTGTTTGTTATTTAGCTAATGGTATTCCTGAAAGATGACAGATTTTTTCTGATTCTGTATTTGGTTTCCATGCTCCTTTCCAGGAATGAGGAGCTCTGAATTAATGTCTACCGTTGGATTTTTAATTCCATGAATGTGGATGGGAAAAAACGAAGTGCCCAGAGCTCCTCTGTGTTGCTGGGTCTTGCCACCTTGGGCAGTGTTGATCTGTGCTGCTGAGAGCTGGCCTGGTGCCATGAGGGGAGAACTCATGGTCTTACTGAGCCAGAAATGCTGAGTGGGACTGGTGTGGCTTGAGCTGTGCTGGCACAGAGGCCACAGAACTGATTCGTTCTGTACTCCTGAACACAGTCCATAAAGAGTGGAGGAAGGAACTCTGATCTTTTGTCCTTGCTCGGTGTTTTTTGCCAGGAAACTGCGAAACAGGGGAGCCCAAAGCAGAGCCGTGTGGTCAGTGGGCTGCAGGAGCTCCAGTGCAGTTCTGGTCAGGAGAGGGCGAAGCAGGCCTAGGAATAGGAACGCCAGGGAAGCATTTTAATGTGGCCGCAGCACCGCACCAGAATCAGGCAAAGGAGCCTAAAAATCAGCTACTCTGTAGCTTCTCTGGCAAATGGAAACACAAATACCACAGYTCAGTGCCTGGCTCTGTGCACGCAGTGAGCAGAGTAGAGCTGTGCACGATGGCACCCGGATTTGTCCAGGAATGGTGCACACAAAGGAAGGAATCAGAAGCACGGTGACCCATGGTTATAATTATTAACAAGAGTGTTGGTTGCCCTGTCTAAATCTGAAACTCTACCTGGTTCCAAACTTTCCATTTGTTTCCAAGTTTAGTTTTATYCCATATGGTAACAAGAGGCTCTTTTTCCTTCATTGAGCAGCCACCATGGGTAGAAGAGACTTGCTTAATGTTTTCAAGTWGCTTATGAGTCAGCAGTCCTACTCTGCCTCCCTGTGCTGAAAATGAATCTTGAAGTCCCATTTGGCTTTTTTTCTTTGTTGCTACAGATACAAGGGGTTTAAAGGCAACTGCTCCTTTTCCTTCATTGAGCAGTTCAGAGCCCTCCACCAATGCAATGAGTACTGTGAGATGCTGGGGCTGAAATCTCTCCGAACCACTCATCAAAAACAGAGGAAAGCAACATCCACAAAAAGCAAAAATCTGCCAAGCTCATCAACAGTAAAGAAAATGATGCCCAAGAAGGCAAGAGAACCTAGAGACTTCATTTCTTCAGAGCACTGAGTTGCACTGTCCCACCTTGTGACCTGCTCTTGAGGACATGGAGCAGTGACCGGCACCAGTGACCTGGGGAATAACTTTGGTCTTTTGGTCTTGTGATGTTTTGGAATCATCCTGATGCTGACGCCAGCAACAAAGGAAGGAGCTGATCCTGTGCTGTTGGTGCCTGAGATTTAACACTGGGGCAAGGTTCTGGAGACAAAGCCATCTCCTGGATTTTCTACAGCTCTTCTGCGGGCTGGTATTGGAGAAGAAGAATATCTTCTCTGTGTCTACATCCGTGGCCCTGTGGGTTCAGCTGCTATGGAAACATCAAGATATTTAAGATGCTACTTAGTACAAGTAGCARCTCAGGCTGCTATAGAAAAATAGTTTTCTTTCTCAGATTTTTGGATATTGTAATCCTATTATAATCCTACCCTTGTAATTCTTTTCTCCCACTTACATGTCTTGTATTAAAAGACAAAGCCATTCATGATTGGACATACATGTCTTCCGATCTGGCCCCAATTCAGCATCTTTATGGTCCACACAAAGWGATACCATCAGCTTAAAGATGGGCACCTTGTGTGATTCTCCGTAAAATTCCTTGCTTTGCATGCGAGCTTCYTTGAACCTACACCCCCATATTTTAGTACTGTTGTGCTGGCACTGATGCCGTTGAAGGACAGATTTGGGATCTGCATGTGGCCAAACAGGTCCCTCTGCAATAACCCATTCCATGGAGGAGATTTCAGCATGTGGCAGCAGATTCAGAAACAGTAAGAACAGGGACAGAAACCCACCTGATTGCCATGTTCGTGTCACATCCAGGCTGGGCATCCTGGCCTCCCTGCACARTGAAGGGAGCTCTTCCCTATGGAACTGAGAGCAAAATGCGGCTCAGCTGAAACCCAAACATTTGAAATAGGTTGGATTTRCTGTGTAACAAGTGTCTGTGCCTGTCCATTGAGGGCAAAGGAGGCAGGCTTAGGCAAACATCTGCAGTTTAAATTCCTGCTGTGACACGGGACAAAGTTCTCTGGAGTGCTTCCAAAGCACTTGGGATTTTAGTAGTTCTCTGCTCCCTGAGGTGCAGGAGACCAATTACTGCAGAACTAAGTCTTGGTGTGAAGTTCTTCAGATGGGAGAAATGGATCATTTTACTTATTCCTTCACAGATTTTAGTGCTTTAAAAACCACTGAGCTGTAGTGGTGATATTTTTCCACCGCTTCCATTGCAGGTCAGAGCACAACATCCTTTGAGCCTAAATCTTGGACTATTCCATGGGATTTAGGCTCCTCAGTGCACTGCTTTCATTAGGCCTTTGGRAGTTCCTACAGATGATGCCTATTTTTTACAATAGTTTTCAGAAGAAGTTCTGTGAGGAAATTGTGACCATTCCAAAAACAGGGGGTTTAGACCATAAGGCAAGGGGTTTGAGCCTGGTGGGACAGGAGCAAAGCTAAAAGCATTGGATAAAAGGTGTTTCAAGTTAGAGGCAATAGATTTTTATTAGAATTTTGGGAATGTTCTGTTTGAAAAATGTCATGAGCATCTCAGCCAATTAATATTCCAAACGTATATTGTAGTTTGGTGCCAAAGTCAGAGATGGAGTTTCACTCCATCGGCTAATTGCCTTCAGTTTTATCATCCTGGTTAGTTCAATGGGAAAAATCACAGGCTGACCTCTCAGGGGTGAACACAACCCCATTAATGCCAAGGAAATCCACATTCCTAGTAATGACATTATAGTGATGATTCCTTAAGATGTTTGGTGTGCTTTACAATGGGGATCTGGAATTGCATGTGTCAGAGTGTGGATTTCCCACGTATTATGGTGCTTTTGCCCCTAAATGAAGGAGCAGTCATCCTGCTGTACGTGTAGCATGGTTGTTTATTCCTCAGCACGGTGGGAAGAGGTACTGCCAGAGGTCCCAAACCTTCCATACCTGGTGCTTTGTCTGCCAGGAACTATTTAGTGTGATAATGGCGTTTGATAGACAGGACACAAACACCATTGTCACACTCCACAGCTCTGGGAGCAGGTCTTTAGCCCATGGAAGSAGTGATGGATGCACATTTTATATTCAGCAGAGAGGGTTTCCAAGACCTGCAAAACAGAGATGAGACCATGTTTGTGCATGTTTATATGCTGCACATCAGGATCCTGACAAAGAAGCRGGACACAGGATCCTGAATGTTCTCAGCTAGATGTAGGAATGCAAAAGCTAAGTGGCTTTGAGTGCCCTTACAGGCCAGGGAGACAGACAGGACCTGGAGAAAGTCATCTCTACTGTTCTAGAGACAAATTCCTGAGGAGAGGGATGAGTCATTCCTGCAAGGATCTKTGTCTTCCTCTTATTGATGGAGACAGCCCAGAATCAGCACCAGACTTTTGTCAGAGCTGAGGATTCACGATGCTGAAGATTATACTGGATTTTCATATACTTGGTTTTAGAAGTATTTTTGAGTAGCCCACATACAAGGCAGCCAAATTGSTCTGTACTCCTGGTCCCACTGCCCCTGTGCTATTTCATGCATGTTGTGGCACACATCAGCACCTGTGTATCAGGGAATTTAGCTCTAGCATCCAGAGCTGTGGCTGTCATCTCTGTACAGGCTGGGTGTTTCAGAGTGTTTARTCTGCCAACCAAATCATATTTCTGCACACTCTCAATGAGTAGAAAACATCCCACAAAAGATCCTACAGATTAAGGAGTGGACTAAGAGCACACAAATGTGTTGCACAGTGATTTATTATCCATGGAAATTCAGTTACWTGCCATCATCTGAATGCTGCAGAGAGGCAGAAAGAACAGAGAAAGAGGAGCACATGGAAGGGAGGAGGTTAGAAACCATGGTTGGAGTGAATAGCAATAGTGTTTGTTTTTTTTACCTACTGAAAACTTGAGTTTTCTGGCTCAAAAGAGAATCCTCTGTTGACTGGTTAGAAGCCCCTTGGGAGGGGATGCAGTTGTCTTTTTGTGCCAAGAGGTGAGAATGGGATGTCTTGCTGATAGGACAGGCAGTTTATAGTCCCACAGCTAYGTGGAAGTTCCAGCAAATCATTAGSAATATTTCCAAGACAAAAGATAATGAAAGAAAGAGAAATGGCCATTAATTTTTAGTATTGCAATGGAAAAAAATCCCCAAAATAATGGGAAAGTTACAGGTCGGTACAGGGAGAAAGCAAAGTGTATGAGAGAAAAATCCCCTTTTTGCTTTTCTTCTGCTGGATATCCGTGTAAAGAACATTATCAAAATGTTCCAACACAGAGGAGCATTGTGAAGAACAAGAGAGTTTTCAAGAGAGTTTTCAAGAGGGTTTTTTGAGATGGATCACAGAGCTGTCCTTCCCATATATCCAGACCTGGACGCATTCCTGCTCCCCCAGGAGGTCTTTCAGCTTCCCCATCACCCCACTATTTTAAATAATAAACATTCACGGTGGCTTGTACTGCCCTAACTAAAGSCCAATTTCTTTCCAAGTGCAGGCAGAGGTCCCTAGACATTGAATCCTGTTAAATTACACAGTTGAGCTTTGGGCACATGTGGATATTTTGCTATGCTGAAGTGCTCARTGTTGGAAATCCACCTGCACTATTTTATCTTTGTTAATACCTTTCAGCATTTCCTTTTCCTCATATGAATTGAGCACAGGAAGGCACTTACCATCGCAGACAACAGCCAAAGGATCCTCTGCTGTGTTGTTAGGGCTTGGCAGAACAGCATTCTCTYGCAGGACATTTTTCTCACTGTCTGTACTCACATCTTTGGAGTCTTGGTTTTCTTTTCTGAGTTCCCAGCAGTGGGCAGCTGCTGCAAGCCTCTGCTTCCAGTGGACACCTTTCTCTCTCCCTTTATGGGATCCTGAGGTTTTAAAGTAAACAATTAATTCTTGTTCTGATAAGTCATATTAAAATATTGATCTGGGGGAGGGAGTTGACCCTCGCTGCACTGAGCCAAAGTCACCTTTAGTCAGACTAMAGAATGGAAAAAAAGCTCTGAGACCTCAGTTTTCTCTGTTCCTTCAGAGAGGGCACATGTGGGGAGGGAAAAATGCAAAAGATAAGGGGCTTCAGCTCCATGTTTTGCTGAACCCTGAGATGAAGAGTGTTTGCTCTGGCTGCATATTAATTGCTTACTCCTCAAGTCACAGTGCTCATCTCATGTTCACTGCTGGGGCTTGCCAATCTTTTTTCTTTATAAATTTTGATGTACTGGCTGCTGTCTGTGGAAATTTTCAGATTTTACTTTACTTCCAGCACACCTAGGAGGTGGGGAGAAAAGCCTGGCTTTAGCTGAGCCTGTCAGAACACCACTGGCAAACCCAGAAATTGCACACACACCCCAGGACCTCATTCAATAATGAGACCATTGCATAAACCTCCACATTTAGGACCTGATGAATTCCACTTTTTTTTTTTTTTTTTTTTTTTTTTTTTTTTTTTTTNTTTTTTTTTTTTTTTTTTTTTTAATGAAGGCTAATACTCCATTTGAATCTGAGATTTTCTTGGAACATAAAATAAAGTCTCATCTTGGGTATGAGAACCTTTACTAGTTAATTAACAGGTATTTCATTGCTTATTTCCATTACCATACTTCTGTTCCTTTAGAACATTTAGGAACAGTCTGAAGTAATAGTGTGGGCAGTTAGGAAGCAACGTTTTCAATATAACACTTCACTAAAGTGAGGAACCAGGTCACTTTACTGATTTTGGCTGGATGTGTCCATCCAGAAGCAGAAAASCCCTATGAAATCAAATCTGGAACASATTTTGTGTCTTGCCCTCTCCTCTTTATACCCTCGTTGTTACCAGCTGATGACACGGCTTTTTTGCTCTAGGCTGTCTTGGACTGCAAATCTGTCGTGGCAAAAATAATCTACTGTTTCCAAAAACACTGATTTCTAATAGCAGTCCTGTGATGTAAATAGTAATTCTTCATTTGGGACTGGTGGACACACACARTGTAAAGATGATAGAAACACTACTAGTGTTTCTACTGCTAATTTCTACTACTAATACTAGAATCTGCCCTAGTAGTAGAACAAGGTTGGGGAAAATAGGTATCTAAAACTTACCTTTACAATTATATCAGCATCCTGAGTGCAAACTCTTATGCTACTCTGAAAGTATGGATGTGCATTTGAAGTCTACAGAAGGTATCTGACAATTTGCTTTATCAGAAAAAGAGGAAAAAAATACCTCAGATTAAAAAAAAACCAAAAAAACCCAAAACCAAAAAGCCATATGTTGTCCAAAAAGAGCAAAGAAACACTAAAATGTGCTACTTTTAATAACAGTGGAAACACCACTTACTTGGTRTTTGTGGGGTTGTGTTTCTAGGGAATAAAAAAACAGTTTCCCTCAAAATGGGGCTCTGCAACTGTAGGTGAAGCATTTGTCACTCCACACAGAGCATGGGGAAAGTCTGGAACTGCATTGCAACATCGAGTACTGCTGCAGACTGGTTGGGGTCCAGTTCTCTGAAATTAGATGCCAAAGTATTTGGAAATTCCTGGAAAAAAGAAAAGGAACTGGTTTGTTTAAATGTTGCTAAAGGTGACAYAGGGACAGATAATGCAAACATACATTGCACATGCACCTGAGGGCCAGARTTTTCCCCTAGAAATATGCAGCCAGAACTCCAAGCAAAATCATCTGACTTTGAAGTCCAGTCTAACTTTGAGGCTGGCACTGCTCAGAGCAGAGGACTGAGTCCTGTGATCTCCAGAAATCCCTTCCAGCCTAAATTAATCTCTGCTTCCATTTTATATGCTCCTGGTGAGTAAGGTGTCACTAGACACAGTATACTATTTGATCCACACAAAACTTCTTTCCCTCATTTTTCCTGTATAGATGAGTGAAATGGAAATCAGAGGGATGGTGTCTTTTCTGTGTGGAAACAGTGGAAGAACAGCTTCAAAATGGAAGGAATAACCACAGGGGCAAAAACCTGAGCCATATCTTTGTGGCTTTACTCCAGCACATGATCAATACTCTTCAGCTGATTTGGGGCTTTCATCCATGGAAAAATCCTGTCATGGTCCCACCAGCCATGGTCCATGGCTCCCTTCCAGACAAATCTGGGTCAAAGATTTAGGCCAGACTCTTTTGTGGAGAAAAATGACACATATCCAACAGTTGAACTGAATTCCTTTGCTTTCCTAATGTCAGTGAGTCTGTGCTGACTCACAGGGGTTTGGGATATGGCCATATAGTTTTTGAGAGGACATTGCTACAGGAATTCTTGGGCTTTACTAGAGKAGACAAAGGCGATGTTCATCAGGTTATCCCAGAGAACTGCAGCATTCACGGGACACATTTACCATGATCTCATGAACAGAGGTGATGACTGTGAGTGCCGGGCCAGCTTAGAGCCCAGAGGAGAAATGCTGTGACCCTTGTCAGTTGATGGCCACTGGTTAAAGATTACCTGTGCTGGTCACTCCAACTTCTGGGTAGAGAAAGATTAACTCAGAGCAGCAGAAAGTTGAGCAAAGGTCTTTAACCTGGAAACCACGATCTCTGCTKATTTCTGCTGGGGCTCAATAAACGGAATTGATTTAAGTGTCCCAATCATCAAACTCATTACATCAGTTCTGGATMATGCTGGCATTTCCTGTATCCATTCACTCTCTGACAGAGAATCCAGGTCGGGGATTATCTTCATATTGGGGGAGTAAGGTCTGGCTGACAAATGTACCCTTTGTGACTTTGCTGCTTCCAGCAAAATCCAGCTAAATAGTTTTGGGCAGAATTTAAGCAATTTTGCTGTAAGCAAAACACATAAAACTTGTATTTACCAGACCCTCAGGAATCCTCCAGGATTCCTGCTGGCTCTGCAGACAGGCGTGCTGGGCATACCAGGGTGTCAGGGATGCCCKGGGTGGGTTTGAGGGGAGCACCTCCAGCTCTGTTAGTGCCCCCTGAGCTGCACCTGAACCAGCAGACAGGGCACAATGTGBGGCTCGGATGCACATGAAGATAAGCAACTTTATTTAATTTTTGTATCTGCAAGTAAAAAAGAACTGTTTAAATCCACTTCTTAGAACTTGAAGAGACTTTGGTGACCTGAACAGTGTCAGTCCCTAGCACAGTCTGTGCCCAGGCCTGAGGGTGACTCTGCTGAGGGACCTGTGCCCTGTCCCTCCAAGAGCCCAGCCCTGGCACCAAGGCCTGGGGAGGTCTAAAGCAGA
>NW_026623868.1:194233-195442 GCF_030028575.1 Malurus melanocephalus | reverse complement strand
CCTCACAAGTGCCTCTCCTCAGTCTGAGGTGCCTCTCACTGTGGTGAGGGCTTCACAATTGATTCTGCCAAGTTGGAGAAGCTTACCTATGGATATTACTTACCTATGGATATCAAATTTGGATATTAAATTTGCGGGATAACAATAGCTCTGGAGTTCCTGACACTGTGCTTCTGGATGAACTCCCCTGGAGAAACTTGAAGCTGACAGGTAAGCGGACTTCTAATTTTTGTTTGGAATGGGATGACTCTGAGGATCTTGTACTCTGCTGTTAAAATAGGTGGTGTTGTTTCTTGGCATGTATTAGATTTGGTGAACTTTATAGAATGATTATCTGTGRGAAATGTGTTGGATCACAAAGAAATCACCAGAAAACTCTTCCCCTGCCTGCCAGGGGAACGGCTTAGAAATAGAAAAACAGAAAGAGGGGTGTGGCTAGTGAATCAGAGGTAGCCTTATGTTTCAACTTCTAGATGAGCAACGGTGATAGTGTTTGGATCTGCCCATTTCTGCTTGTCTTGTGTTTCGGGGCATTTTCAAGATCAGTTCTTGGAAATCAGTAGGTTYGCTGCGTGCTCACTGAGCAATGTGGCACAGAGCTTCCAAAAATATTTAGCTGCGGTGCAGTCCCAAGTACTGTGTTATGGACTAAGTTAAAATATTAATCTCCCTGCACTTTAGAACCCCATATGACATTTGTGCCAGCATCTGCAGCTTTAGTGTGTGGGAAACAGGAGTCCCAGTAACTGGGACAAGAGACTCTTGTCCCCAGTTCGGGAGTCCCTGACCGGAGCTGTGTCACTGCAGGGTGGCTGCAGAGTGCCAGCTATCAGCGGGCAATCCCTCACTCCCTCMCTCACTCAGGGTGTGCTGTGAAGCTGAGCCGTCCGAGCCGCGTTCCCGGGCACTTTCAGGGTGCTCGGGGGACCGAGGCAGAGCAGAGCAGCCCGAGGGCAGGCTGTGGATGGAGCCCTGGCGGCTGTGGAGCCCTGGCGGCTGTGGAGCCCTGGCGGCTGTGGAGCCCTGGCGGCTGTGGCACTCGCCCGCTGGAAGGTCGCTGGCTCTGTGCCCTGGCAGCGAAGGGGCGTGCGGGTAAAGGGCGTGGGGCTCGCGTTAGAGAATGAACAACAGCCTCGGTGTCCCTCGCTGTGCAAACACACACAGTCACTAACCCGCCGTTCCGTGTCCGCCTTTGTACCGCACACCGTG
>NW_026623868.1:191885-193342 GCF_030028575.1 Malurus melanocephalus | reverse complement strand
GCACAGCTCTGCAAGGAAACACCGCGCTGTTTTGAAGCACTAGGGACCGAATGCATGAGCTGCCCGTGAATCGCGTACCACTTCAGCTCACCAGAGCTTGAAATCTATKGCCGTGACCTCACGAGGTTTCCCGGTTACACGGTGTTGTCCTCGGAATACAGTTAAAAGAAAAATGATTTTGAGAAGCTCCTTTTTCTGTGTTTAATTTCTTACTGTCTCACAGAGTTAGTAGTATTAGTATTTGAGAGAGGAACTAGTTTACTGGTTAAACTAATTTTCTTATTTTTTTATTATTATTTTTTTAAATGAAGAAATTAGATCCACCAGTGAAAAGTAACCCTTTTTTATAAAGACAAGRAACCCAAAGTGAGGGAGAAGGCAGGAAAATTCTGTTTGATTTCCAACAAGTGCCCACTTCCAGTATCTATGTATTTATATTCTTATTTGGAGATATTGCTATGATGTTTCAGTAATTTTATTTTGGACCAAAGGTACCTGCTCTATCAGTCTGTATCAGTCCCTCCAGGGGTTATATGTCACAATATAATGTTAATGCTGCATTGGACCCCACTTTTGCTCAATCATTGGTAGCAGCTCGCTGCTGTTTGGGAGTGGGCTTTTTTTTCAAAAGCTGAAACTTTCTACTGGTTCTAAAACAAAACACCTTCCAGYCTCTTGGAATTTTTCTGTTGTATTGGAAAACAATTCAACACATGCAATTCTTGTTTTAGTGATCTTGGTGAATTAATTTTTATTTTTATTAAATAGGGGATAGGCTTGCGTTCATATAAAGATCAAGATAAAATTACTTACTTTCACGTCCAAGCAAAGACTCTAAAACTATGCAGTTTGCAGTAATTTCAACATKATTTGCTTTCAAGGCTTATTCAGGGATTCAGATATTATTCTGTCTGCTTACCAAGAAAAAAMCCCAGCTTTTAATTAATGTTTGCAGGATTAATTCTGTATGAACTGAAGTTTAGAACTCACCTGCTGTTCCTAGAATACTCCTGAAAAGTTGGTTTTCTTCCTCAGAAGTTTATTAAGGCTGGAAAAAAACAAAACATCACATATACAAATCTGAATCTTTATCCCCAGTGGAAAGTGAGTTATTTTCTCCAGATATCAGCTGGTGTTTTTCCAACTTACATGAGAGCTTTATCCCACTGGCCCGGCTTGTGGATCTGCCTTTGGCATGGAAGGGGTGGCCCTGGTCCCTCCTGGAGCCTCCAGCTGTGTGTGGCTGTTCTGGAGCTGGACTCTGGGAATGATCCCAGGAGACTGCCCTGGCTCTGCCTGTGCCGTCAGTGCTGTTCCCAGGGCTGGCACTGGGCTGCTCTGTGCCCTGGGATGGGTTATCCTGGGTGGCACTGGGCTGCTCTGTGTCCTGGGATGGGTTATCCCGGGTGGCACTGGGCACGCAGTGTCCTGGGATGGGTTATCCCGGGTGGCACTGG
>NW_026623868.1:180714-191405 GCF_030028575.1 Malurus melanocephalus | reverse complement strand
ACAGGAGGGTCCCAGAGCTGTTGGGGACACAAGGATGGAGCAGTTTTTGGGCTCTGGCCATGGGCTGTCCCAGGATGAGCTCGCTCCAGGGTGGCAGGGGCATGGATGTGGGCAGGGGCACACGTGTGGGTGTGGTGACACATGTCTGCTGCTGGGACAATCCGTGTGTTCCCAGTGTGCCTCCTGGTGAATTTAGGTTCCATATACTCATGACTGGTAGGTTGGAGCTATTTCCCATCTGAGCTGGAGCATGTTAAACATTAATCATTCTCTCAGTGAGCATGAGCCAGGGCTCCGTTTTACCCAGGTCAATGAACAGCTCTCTGGGGCATGTTTGAAGCTAAGTGGTCGGTGTGGCAAAATTCCGTGTGTTTCACAATTCTTAAAAGCTAGYGGAACATTCCTAAGTGCTAGCAGGACGTAAAGTCCAGTTTTAATTTAGGATCAGTGAGTAACTTAACCAGACACAAGTGCCATACAGCTGTGGCAAGCCTGAGAGRATTCCTGGTGGTTTCCACAGGGCCTGGATTTTGCCCAGTATGTATTAGTGCAACAGTTAGTGTGTGAATGAAAGGATTTTGGTGAAAAGCATAGAGATTAGTGACTGTACCTGCTGAGAGGAGCATGGGACGGAGTTATTTTGAAGTCAGGTGATGGCAGCCAAATGTTTGTGAGAATTGGCTGACTCACCTTTGCCCCAAATTGGGGATTTTTCATCAAATGAAGTTTTCCTGAAATGCATCATTTGGCAAAATATTTCATATAATAAACTAGGCTGAAAATTTCAAACCTAAAAAAGCTTCTGTTTAATTTGTAACAGCATTTTTATTTATGTCCTGGAAGATGGCAAGAGTATTGCAGTTTGAATTAACRTTGCTTTCTAAGTGTTATTTAAAATTGTAATGCTTTTATTTGCATTAAGTCTTGATGTTTTATGGCTGTTTTTTTTTTTTTTAAGTCAGCTTTAGATTAATATAGTTGGAGCATAAGAACATGAGGGAGCTGAGCAGGAAACTGAGGGAGGGTTACTATGTATTGCTCATGTGARTGTGCTGATCCAGCACGCAGTGAAGTAATGGGTGCTGGATTAAGTCCTTATTTTTTAACAAAAATAAACATTCCCTCTATTTCTTTAATTTGGCTATTTAAAGGACATTTTTCAGTCCAGAGGATCTTGTGTTCCCCATGTGACCATTTTAACAAATTTGATGGGCCTGTTAAAACTGGGGATGTGACAGTTCAGACTTAGASTTTTTTCATCTTGTTTACTGTTCCACATAAATAAATCACAGAACTATTAGGTTCAAAAAGCCCTCTGAGACTACTGAATCCAGCTGTTTTGAAAGTCAGCTCTGGAGAAAGTCTTTGGCAAGACCTAGGAWGCACTTAATAAAGCACCCTGTTCCTTTTAGTAGCAGATTAATCATGATTTTGGTGCTGTGCTGCATATCTGAAACTATACTTTACCCACAGAGAAGTTCTCCCAGCCGTGCTAGTAAATTGAGAACATGTCCTGGCTCCTCTGGGGTAGCCCCCTCCATGCACACAGGAGGTGTAGAAAAGCCTTGGGCTTCTTGGAGCCTTTCCCAGGCCATTTCCCTGCTGGTATGAGCAGAATCCCCACTGCTCAGCTAAAAGGACTTCAGGGTGGATGTGGCACTTTCTTTATGCTTTTCTTCTCTCATGGTGCCAGGTGAAAGCTCTGAAAGGTGATGTTAAGCAAACTTGGAAGGGATGTTSTGTCAGAGTTGTCAGAGCCAGGCTTGGCTGTGCACTGCTCCAAGAGGCTGCCTGTGGAGGAAATAGGATTTTATCATCAGAAAAAAAATCCCAAACTGGGCACCTGTGCTAATGCTAATAAAAGGCTGTGTTTGCCACATGACAAATGATGACTTGCTAGTAAGAATAAGGCAAATTGAGAGGATTTGTGTATTTGTGTACTATAAATTTATCACTATATAATGGTATATGTCACCAGACCATGTCTGAGATGAATGCATCAAAGGCCAGRGATGCAGGAACTGGCTCTGAGCTGCCTTTCCTGGCTCCTGCATTTAAGCCCTGAGAGACACTAGACAGAAAAGCACAAAATCCTTAGCAAATGGGGTCTCCTAGAGAAGCAGGAGTGGTTTTGGTTTTTTTTTTTTTTCCATCTAAGTGCCAGATTAASTAAAGACTTGCTTCCAGGAATCCAGATTGTTAGAGATCCAAATTCTGGCCCAAAGTTGTGCTTGGAAGCAGTGATGCTGCTCTCTCCAGTGTTTGTCTCTGCACTTAATTCTTGATTCACCCTCCGGGTGCTCCTGGCACTGACCTGCTGCCCACGAGTAGGGCAGGAGCATTGGTCACATCTGGGATGTTCCTGAGGAATGCTGACTCCTCCTGGCATGGAACACCACCTGCCTTTGTCCTGGGGAATATTGGCTGATCTGTAAACGCTTGTGCTGTGCTTGGCACTGTTGTTATAAATCAAAGGCAGAAAGGAGCAATAGGAAGATATTTCCTGCCTCACTATCAAAAAGGGGGAAAAAAATGGAATTAGTTCTTCCTATTTTTTCTTTTTTTTTTTTTTAACTGATGGGTATATTTGGGAAATGCTGAGTAAAMAAAGTGTGTGCTGTACCCAGCCATGGATATAACATGGAGACATAATTTGTAATTAGATTATTATTAAATAATTGGAGACSGTGAACCAGCTACTTGCTTAGTGAGGAACTGTTTCAAACTTGACAGTTTTGTTAAAGCTGCTGTTACCAGAAGTAAAGCACTGGGGAAGAAGAAATCACTGGGATGGTAGGGAAAATGTTGTCACTTGTGCAAACAGGTGGCCTGCAGCTCCCTGAACTCTAGGTGGGCTGCAGAGGAAGGAAATTCCTAGACTTTTACACTGTTACTCCACTCTGAAGCAGCTAGGAGTTATTTAGAGGTTGTGTTCTGTAAATAMCCCCTTAAAATGAAAGATCTGTTCTGCACCTGCACACTAAACATGTAGAGGTACAGCAAGGTATCTGCCCACGGCATGCGACTAATATTTGCCAAATACTGATCTAGTGTGCATCTCTTTTATCTTTAACTTTAGTCCAGAGCTCAAAGTTTACCTTTTGTTTAAAAACTGATTTYACAGGGAGGTCATGTCCTTTAGCTAATCCAGCAGCAGTAGAGGTCTGTAAAATGAAAATTGAGTTTAYCATTACTTGGAGGAAAGCCCTGAAGCCCACACAAAAAAACCCTAGAGCATAGAGGTATCCACAGACATGGCARTATGCAGTGAGCCTGGACAAGTGGCAAAGTGGAGGAAATAATTAGTCCACCTTGGAATGTTGTGGTGTTGTTAGACCCAGCCTCAAACCAGAAGATAAGCCCTGACCATTTGTCCCTGACCCAGGCACAGCCCCAGCCCTTTCCAGGRTGCTGGTCACTCGTCCCACCTTCAYGTTTTCACTGCAAAGAGTGGGCTGAAATGATTCCCAAATAGCTGACACCCCAAAGCACACTGGGAAAGGCAGGTTTGACACTAAATGGCCACTAGAAAAAAAATCTACTGTAGCAGAGGGTGTTGTTTTTTACTTCCTGTTTTCCTTCATAAAGTTATGTGYRTTTGTATATAACAATCTGTAAATAGGRGTCAGAAAAATCCCACTCCTTGGAGACAGAAATAAGATATTACACATTAAAAATGTACTCACAATTTAAAACTGAAGGAAGAATGGTTCCTGTTCACAGCAAGTTTGGCACATTTCACTTCTGTGTCTATTGAAATAACTCTGGACACGTTGGCCAGGGCTGTGTGTCAGGCCTTGGGGACTTCAGCGACCAGGGCAGGACAGCCTGAAACAGAGCACATTCCTCTGCATTAGMAACATGCTGGGGACAGCTGGGGACAGCAATGAGCAGAAACCATCAGCCTCTGGGGCTGTGACTTCATTTTAACCACACAAATCATGCCAAATATAGGGATGCAACTCCTCAGACTCTCTGACCACAAACCCCAGTTTTGATCTAGTTTTCAGGGTGACCAGCATGTCCTCCACAAAAACCACAGAAATTTGAATTTTTTGCCACTTTTGCAAACTTTATCTCAGCTTCGCAAAAGCCGATCCCTGCAGATCCTTGCTCTCCAGAGCATCAGTCCTTACTGATCTGCAGTTCCCTGAAAAACCTGTGCCAGTGCCAGTCACAGCCTGGCTGAGCAGAATTSTGGAGAGGTCAGAACCCTCACCTGTACAGTGGAACTTGGAGTGAGATCCAGCTACAAATGGATCTCTGGGAACAGCCTCCAAAATATTCTAGGATCGTACCTTTAAAATGGCTCCACAGGGCAACAGCTCCAGCACGAGTCCKTGTGAGAAACAAAGCTCACTCTCCTGTTAGAATTTGAAAAATTTAATAAGGGACAATAGGGGACAAAGGCAATAAAGCAAAAGTGGCAACTCTGGGTGCTTTAGCCAAAAAGCACACCTGTCCACCATGGCAACACCCCTTCCATACCCTTTCTATTGCATCAGTCCAATACATATTCATAAACCATTATACAGATTCAAACATTTGCCAAACTAGTTTGYATGTTCCAGGAACTGTTTGGCACGGCCCCTCCTCTGATGCGCCTTTTAGAGCGTGCGCCGTCCTCGTGCTTGTGGCTTTGAGGTGCAGTGTGTCCCCCTGTTCCGTGGGCTCAGCAGTGACAGCTGGTGACAGTGGCAGTGTCCATAGCAGGGTCTTTGATGGGCTGGGACACCCCTGGACTGTCCCTGTGGATCACTCCTCCCGGGTGTTGGGGCTCCTTTAGCTGAGCTCCTTTGCACAGCAGAGGATGAGTGTCCCACAGCCTGTGTCCATGCCCAAAGCCACCCTGTGCTGCTCCGGCAGCTGAGTGCTGGGGTATGGTCTGCACCCCAGAGGATGAGTGTCCCACAGCCTGTGTCCATGCCCAAAGCCACCCTGTGGTGTCTGGGTGTGTGCTGCTCCGGCAGCTGAGTGCTGGGGGATGGTCTGCACCCCAGAGGATGAGTGTCCCACAGCCTGTGTCCATGCCCAAAGCCACCCTGTGGTGTCTGGCAGCTGGAGAATGGTCTGCACCCCAAACGTGCCAAGTGATCTCTGCGTGAATGTGCCCTTCTCTCCAGGCTGAGGTGTTCTGTATCTTATCTTTGATCAGTGAGCAGTGTAGCCTGGCCTTGGTGGCCCTCTCTGCAGCTTTTGTGTAGTTTTGCTATAATATGCAAAAAGTCCTTCGTGGAAATGTTTAAATCACAAACTATAATATTTCAGTTATTACAAGTTAACCACAACTACTCTAAACCAACAACATCAGTTATATTACAACTGTGTYTAAGTTACAAAAAAATAAAAACATTAGTGATTATTTCACAGCTAGGTCTGCTTAACTAAGCTACTTCTACAAAAGGGCAACATCATATTATAATGCACAACACAGAGCACCCATCTTAATATCTGCAAAAGCCACCACTATGTGTTTGTCACATTGTCCCAGCCCTGGCTYGCTGACACACACACCAGAAGCCAACAGGCACTCAGGCCCTGCTTGCAGAATTCATGAGCCAAAGCCTTGGCTTTCTGCCCAAAGCTGAGGGAAATCTGACAGCATTAATAAAGAGCCTTTGCCAAGAGCAATCACCCCMGTCCTTCAGGCTTGGCAAGGGTTTGTACAGTGAACAGACCCCAATTCACTTCCTAGTTCTAAATCTTTAACAAGTCTTGTTAGATTCTGGACAGTCAGTCAGACCACASAATTAAAAGACTGCACAAGGAATAACAGAAATTTTTCCATGAATTGCAATTTTTTTTCCCCCTCATCAGTCTGTGACTGTAGGATGAAGTCTTTGCAACCAAGAGATAAGAGAGCTGTTATAAACACTTAATCCCCTCAAATATTGTTATTTCTCAAAGAACTGTGCCAGCACGGAGCTGCTCCCACATGCCTAGAGTGCTTTGGGAGGGGCAARACCCTGTCTCACTTGGGTTTGCAGAACTTTGAAGATAAATAAAGTACTTTGCGTTGTGTCTCAGCCCATGGCAGCGCAGGAAATGAGACTGCGGTTGTCACCAAAACTGCGGGAAAAACAAAAACCCTCCAACAACATTTTACTGTTAAGAGAGTCGAGGATTAGATTATTTGTGGCCAGAATATTGTTGTAGCTAGGATGTGCCACAGAAATTATCCACACATAGCCTGGGTGTGCAGAAAAGAAACCATTCCATGACACAAGTATTTTACTAGATCATCCCCAATCTTTACAGTCAAAACCCATAGAAATGTATTGGTTCAATGTTCATTGGTCCAAAGTTGTGCAGTTCTTAGTATTCAGTTTCCTATTGGACCCGGACTGATTTCCTTATCAGTTTTTTCTGGACCAGGTGTCTCCAACCCTGCCAGGGGCCACATGTGGGGTAGATATTCATTGATATTTCATGATGGCTGCTGATACTGAGCTGATGGTCATTATATTTTTGGGTAAATTTTGGGAGATTCCCAGTCTTCTGAGATGTTAAGCTCATCAAATCTCACCTGGTGGAACAATGGCCTGGAAAGAAACTTGCAATTTCTTTTCCTGGGGCAAAGGCAAACAAAACCTTTGACTAAAGTTCTATAAAAAAAGATTTAAACTGGTATATTTTCCAACACTGTGAGTGCTTGGATGAGCAATCCAGGGAACTGGGAATTGCAGGCACTTGATGGAACTATTGCCTTAGGTCTGTTTAGGTTATATCTGTGAGAAGTGGGATTTGGGCTGGAGGGGTGCTGTGGGGAACAAAGGATGGAGTAAATCYGCTCCCTGGATGTGCAGKGAAGGACTGAGGTGCAGGGAAAGGRGTGTTTATGAACTGGTATTTCCCTGAAACTGGGGCTGGAGCAGTGATGGGGGTGCCGAGGCCTGKCAGGATTGGCCATAACCAACCCAACCAAGACCCTGAACCCTGAGTAGATGTGTCAGACATTTCCACTGGAAGCCAAGTCAGTAATAATTCCAAAGGAAAAATTATTTTGCTTATGCTTTCCTTTGGAATTGTTAGGGCATTTATTTTGGTTCTTTTTCTGGTCTCTAATTTCCTTTCTTAAATGAGTTTGTATGCTCCTGATACAAAAGTGTGTTTTCAGCTTGAAATTTGAGGTGGTTTATTTTGTTTCCTTAGGGTTTGCATTTTTTCCCCAAACTAATCATCCCTTCTATGAATATTCCATGTTGTTCTACATGACTGTTTTGGTTATAAAGCAGAGAGACAGAAGCAAATTTACCTTCTATTATCTTGAATTTTCCAAACACAAGTGGAACATCTTGGCACTCCCAAAACCACTTCAGGCACAGCTCTCTGAAAAATAACATTTGAGAGGTTTAACAACTCTCTTGTCTCTTGATCCCAAAGATTTGGTCCTACAGTCCCAGGCTGATAAGGAAAAGCTTATGTTATTCCTTTTGCAGCCTTTTAATTCTGTTGTAGGCTGTGCTGTCCAGTATCTTTCTAACAAAAGCTGTTGCCTTTGAAGCTCTTTTAAAGGGATGATTAGAGAACATTTGGGAGGCTCTTTCCAGAATTCCAGTTCCTGGGGGTTTTGTTGAGGATGTGGCTCACACTGAACTAGATCAGAACTGGATTTTGTGCTGAGGGTCTGAGGAGCTGCATCCCTRAATTTGGCAGGATCTGCAGGATTAAAATCAAGTCCTAGCCCCAGGGGCCTATGGTTTCTGGTCATTCCTGTCCCCATCCAGTGATGCCTCTGGCTGTGCTGGGAATGTTTGCTGGAAATGCAGCATCCCTGGGAATATCCTTTCATTCCAGAGCTTTTGGGCTTGTCAGCTTTAAGGTTTGTTGGAAGAATCACTGGGAAGAACGATGACAGTGAAGTTTCCCAGTTTGAKTCAGCCCAGCAGATCCCAAAGGCTCCTTCAGGAATGTTTATTCTTTTCTTGCCTTTCTGATAACTTAATCTCCACCCTGCCGTGAGCCATTAATTAATCAATTAATTATTAATTGCAGGAATGTTTTCTGAAACCTTTTCCCTTTTCTGMATTTGACTGTAGAGCTGTTCCCTCACGTCCTTTCCCAGCCTAAAGTCCCTGCAGCTCTTAGCTGGAAAAACCTGGCATAACTAGGCAGAAGTAACATTTTTAACTGAAAGCCTGGGCTGATTGAGAGGGGACACCAGAATTGGTCGCATAGGAAAATAAGAATTTAGGGYCTAAATTTGAGTTTATCTGTGAGGCATTTTTGAGGAAAAAATTGAGGTAATTTAAGGGGAGAAAAGGCACATTTTGGTAGTAAAAAAAGAGTTAATCAACGTAGCACAGGAAGGAAAATTTTGGGGGTAACACTGGATGTAATGTAGAGGAGACAAAATGAATATTTTGGAGTAAAAATGAGGTTCTCAGTAGTGGGCAGGAGAAGGCAAGCCTGACTAAATTTCTGGAGAAGAGAATTAAGTATTTGAGGRAAAAACGAGGTGATGAGTAGTGGACAATAGGGAAAATTGTGGGGGTAAATCTTGAGAACAGCTGCATGGTATTAAATAAATACTTTGAAGCATAAATGAGGGAATCAATGGTGGAAAAGTAGGGGAATTTTGSGAGGTTAAAACTTGAAAAAATCTAAGAGCTGAGAATGAGTACTTTTAGGTAAAAATGAGGTAATATGTTGTGGACAATAAGGAAAATTTAGGGGCTAAAACTGGAGATAATGCCTAGAATAGAGGATTAATATTTTGTTGTAAAAATGAGGAAATCAGAAGTGGACAGACAGGGAATATTTGGGGAGAAAACTGGAAATAATCCGCTGGCATTATGGAATGAACATCCTGAGGTGACCTGAGGTAATCAATTATGGACACGAAGTGAAAATTTTGGGTGGAGAAATGGCTATTTTCTCCAGGATGGAGAATGAATATTTTGAGGGAAAAAACGGATTACTGGTAGTGGACAGGTAGGGAATATTTGGGGGGTGAAGAGWTCATCTACACGAAATAAATAGGGGATATTTTTGAGAGAAATTGGGGCCAGAGGTGAGGGTCAGTCCAAAGACAACCCTGCTTCACCCCTAAATCCAGGATCATTTTTACAAGCTGCCAGCTGAGGGACTAAAGCCACCTAAAAGGGAGCCAAGAGCATTAAGAGAGTCGGTTCCTGGGAATCCCATGACTGTGGTGTATTGGAATTTTTAACAGTTTTAAGCTTTTGATGACAACAATGTGATTCTTCCCTTGGATTATTCACTCTGTGGAATTTGAGATTTCTTTGGATTTTGACTTCCCCCCAGTGGTCCTGACACTGCTCAGGAAATGGGAGGAAAAGCAGAGTCAGAACTTCTGGCAGGCTCAGGGTGTTTTCCTCCAGAACAGATTGTGAAAGAATTGGCTGGGACTTGGACTTTTTTTTTCTGAGATTTCTAGAATTCCATACATTTGAGGCTCTCCCAGCCTGTGGTGAGGATGTCTCCCTGCAGAAACTGATTTCCTTTCAGAACCTCAAGAGTGGCCTCTAGAAGTTTTATTCCTTGAGGAAAGGGATGCACCTCCCTGCCTTCAGTGTCACCCACCAGTGAAATCTGCAGTCCCTGAAAAACTCCAAACTTAATCCTAACAAAGCTTTATCCCATTATAACTTTTTATTTGAAGGCATCTCAGAGAGATTTAATTTCTTAGAGGAAAGATTAACCTGTCTTTGGAATGCTGATAGGGGGTGTCCTTAGGCTGGAAAGGAAGGGATCTGGAAAACCCCCCTGTGACTTTGGGTTGTAAACACTCACCTGGATGGGAAATATCCCCCTGCAGGTRGGACTAGCTGGCACCAAAACACTTSTGCCGCAGATCAGCTGAACCCTCAGAACTTGTTTTGCTTGTTTGTCTCGGGAAAACGATATTATACCTTCTGAGCCATTGGGAAAATGCTGGAAAGAACACGAGTTCAGGGTTATTAGAAGTGTTCTGTGCAATGGTATGGTTCTGATAYGATGGTATCAGGGGCCCTCCAGTTCTGCCCCAGAGCTGGTGTTTAAAGCAGCAACAGCAGAAAAGAAAAAGGTGCATTTGCACACAATTTACCTTGCTGGCACCAACCGTTCCCATTCCAGACCGTTCCGTGATCCCAAAATTGGCGTAGTTGAATGGAGAGGAATGCTGAGAATGCCAGGTTTGGGGGTTCAGCGCGGTTCAATCTTTGTGAGTCTGCTTTCAGATTAGAATATCCTGTGATCTGGAAACAAAGAGGGCCAGGCCACAGCACCCGGAGCAGCTCCTGTCTCCGGCGGCGATGCCACCCCGCTCGTTCCCAAGGGATGCGGCGATGCCACCCCGCTCGTTCCCAAGGGATGCGGGGTGCGGGAGCGCCGCGGGGCTGCGGCCACGGAGGAAGGGGAGGGGAGCCGGGGGCTGCTCTCACCTGCAGGGTGCGGCGGTGACCGAACAGGGTCCTGGCACCGGCGGAACGTGGGGCTTCCCAGGCTCGATTCCAGCCGCGACTCAGAGGCTACGGGAGGAAATGACTCGGCCACCGGTGGAGCCCAAGCTCCCCGCGGCCATCCAAGTCCCCTCTCCCCGCTCCTCCGGCCCCAGAACCTGCTCCCCGCTCGCCGGGGAAGAGGCGGCACTGCCCGGGACCCCCAGCAGACACCGAYAGGACCCGGACCCGAATCTCCGGGCCCGGATCCCGGTGCCGGCCTCACCTCCGCACCTCGGGCTCCGC
>NW_026623868.1:152346-176726 GCF_030028575.1 Malurus melanocephalus | reverse complement strand
TAGAATCAGCTGTGTTTAATGTCCCGGTCGGGGGGAGATCGGTGGCAATACCTGCATTTATCTATATTCTCCCTGCGCCAAGCAGTCAGTCCAGCATYCCTATCTACTCCGATGCCAGCCACTGGCTTGTGTTCCAGTTCACTCCTCAGATGGAAAAGGTCAAGGAGGAATGTCAGGAAGAATATTTAGTAGAAAAGGAATCTTGAACTGCATTCAAGTASTACCCTAATCTTCCTCAGGCATGTGGGACGACTTGCTGCATGTCACTGGCAGTCAGGCTTCTCCCAGCGGGGTGTCCCTATACCCGGGGCTCTGCAGCGTGGCCGGACAGCTCAGGGCAGGGCTCAAAAACCTGAGGCAGGTTGGCAGTGAGGTGCAAGTTTGTTTTGGCAAGTGGTGTCATCTTTCTTGGATGCCAGGGAACAGGCTGGGGCAGAGCTGCGGGGCAGAGGAGCCAGCCCTGCTCCAGCAGTGCTTTCACCATGTCACTGCACTGGGGCAAGCACAAATCTGTCACCTTTAATCCGCCACAAAACAGATGCAACTCAGACATTATAATTTAGGCATGCAACATGTCATAGGTAACAAAATGGATTAGATAGCAGCGTATCGTAAAKAAAACTTTGTGAGTAAGTAAAAATGAAATCACATAAACAGTTGCCGAGGAACATGTCTGCAGACAGGTCTAGAACTGGTTGGGTTTTCTTTTATACAGCAGCCAGATTAACCATGGACAGATCCTGCACCAGGACATGTACAGTGGGAAGGAGTAAAATCCCATTAATGTTTATGCTCARACCAGATCTGCCTTCCCAGTGGTACAGAAAGTGCCTTCAGAGTTAGAAACGAACRACCCCAGTATTAGGTTCATTTGCAAGTGCACACAAATAGAAGACAACAGAGCTGTGTTCCAGAGTGGCAGATTTCATTTGGAATACCTCCATTGCAAACAGGCATGATGGAAAACGGGTCATTGTACAGAGGGAATGACAGGGTTGAGCATGTTTTCCTGAAAGGTTTAATGCCAACCCCAGCCCAGAGGCTTTGTAGCACATGTACAGCTTGGTGGTAATGAGGAGGTAATGAGGCAGAGATCTGGACGTGCTGTGTCAAGGCTCTGCTGTGCCTTGACACTCCTCTACTTATACAAAAATGCAATATCCAGTCCATACTTCTGGATACAGAACAATAGTGATGTGCTTAATGAAGAGAGTTGCTTTTGAGAGAGCCTGTGGAGAGGAAGCATCTGACAGAGCTTTCTCCTACTCTCCTAACGGTTTAGRAACATAAGGCTCAGCGTGCTTTGGAAAAAAGGTCTGGTATGAAATTAAGAAAAATGCTCATTTTTCCAAGTATATGATATTTAATTGTAATGAAATAAAATCTGAAAATGTCTAAATCAATTAAGAGGTAAACATAAGTCGTAGTAYTATACCTGTAAAATGATTAATTCCATTCATTGTCATTAGAAATTGTGTAAAATATTTATTAAGGGCTTTGCCTACAGAGGCACAACATAAATAGAGTAAGTCCTGCTGAAATGTGATCAGTTCGCAGCTGCTGCAGGAACATCAGCAAGGCCAGCCCAGGTGACAGTCCCAGCCCAGGGCTCGGGCCCCCGCAGTGCCGAGCTTTGCTSCAGAGCCCAGCGCGGGCAACGGCTCTGCCACGGTCCCTGGGAGTCCCTTGGCAGGTGCCAAAGCCAGCAGAACGTGCTTGGAGACAGAGGGAACCAAGGGCACCACGAGTTAATCGACCCCTTCAAACCCYTGGGCGTTCTCCACGGCCATGAGGAGCTTCTCCCGCAGATCCTCGAAAGATTCATACAGAGGTAAGTCTAGGCGGTTAAAGCTGCAAGGGACAAGGAAAGGAACCACTTAATAATCCATGGAAAAATAGAGTTYTAAAGATACAGAAAAGGTTGAGTAAGTAGGTGTCTTGATCAAGAGTGCACTTGTGGTGCACAGTGTTCCCTACACACCTCACACGTGCCCAAGGTAAACTGTCCAGTAACTGTGTGCTGTCTTCCTTTGCAAAGCTGGAGGCAGCRATTTGATAAAAACACTCAGGAAAGGAAAAAAGCCAACAGAAAGCCTCTCACTGTATTTAGCTGATGGAAAACAACCTTTGTTAAAAGACCCATTTCTTGAGGCTCAGCAAGAATATTCTGGATTTAGAAAACAGAGCCTCTGTTCTCTGTGGGGAGGGGAAAGGTTAAACATCCAAGAGAAAGTYTTCCAAAGGTAAAAGCTAGCAGACAATTGGAACCCAAAGAGGATGGGTTGATGTTGGAGTGTGTTCAGGGTAGTGTTGTTGTGTTTGTGTTCAGTGGGGGTTTTTGTGTTTTTGTTTTCAGGTTTTGTTTTTTTTTAATTAAAGCTCATTATTCTTCAGAATTGTTAAGTTTCACAGAAAGATCCCCAGTCTGTACTGACAGTCTATAAAGCAGTTTTCCAATTCAGCACAGTTTTTCTTTAAAAGCCACATTTCTGAAATGCAACACACCAAGACAGATTTGTACTGAATGCTTTCAAATGCTTGCAAAATCTATAAATCAGGGTTAAAATTATCTTATAACCTTATGTTTGTTTTGAATTCTCCAACAATTTATGAGCTTTCTATGGCTGYTTGGTGACATCTGACTTGCTGTTGTTTGTTAATCCACTTACTAGGATGCAGAAAAATAAAATAATATCCTTCAGTTTCTCAGTTTGTGAAGGCACTGGGGACCCACAGGCTCAAAAGCTGTTTGATGCAGAGTTGAGCATGGTCCTTGCATGGGAGGAGCAGCTCTGGAATTCAGGCTTTGGGGACTTACCAGGTGTGAGCTCGGGGCAGCTTATCAGGACTTCCCCACTGCTCTATTGTAAACAGCTGAGGACCATTTGAACCTGGGTGAAAAGGAAAACCATATGAAACAGAAATTGCTGGACACTACAGAGACTGCCTAAACATTGTTTTTTACATGAAACATTGGCATCAGCTGCRGGCTGGATTTTTGCCCTGTTACAGGTGCATTAAAACAACAGGAATGTGGTTATTTCTTTCTGAGCRCAGTGAGATGATTTCAGAGCTTGTGTAATGCTGAGGGAGTGAGCTCAGATATCAACCTTTAAAACTCAGTGCTACTTGGGGGTTGGAGATTGGCTGGATTTCCATCATGCCATGAGCAACTCACCATAAAGTTCAGCAAATCCATTCATAGGCACACGTGATGTCCCGGTCACAAACTGCAGGAGCCGGATCCGTTTCTCAGCATCCATCAGCAGAACAGCCTGTGGCAAATGGACACCATTCAACCTCATCCTGCTACCCTGGGCTGGAAGGGCAGGGCTAAAGAGCAGCCCAAAGCCAGCATGGATCACCTTTTGTATGAGATAACCCTTGGGACACAAACACTGTCTCTGCTCCTGCTGCCATCTGCTCTGGCAGCAGCTCCACCTGCCCTTCACCTGTGTGAGGTGGGGCCAAGATCTGTTCCCAGCACATCTCTCCCTGTATTCTTAGCAGTTTTCATTAAAAAATAAATGATTGCAAAAGAGGGCAGAAAGTTTGACTTACAGGAGCAGTGAGAGGTAGTGCCCAGTCTTACCTTCCAGAACCACTGGATAACGGGATGATTGGGGCAGTAACCATTTTTGTAGATGGTGTGTTGTCTCCAGTCATTGACATCCACATCRCCAAGGCCACACATCAGTAACTGCAGGGAAACAAAATGGCCCCGATGTTAATGAGGAATTCCCTGCATTCCCAGACTAACAAAGTGTCATGGCCCCTCAGGGCTCTGCCTTTCAGTCATTTATGCAAACACAAAGGAGAGTTGGACCTTCTTTTGAAGAGAATGGTCAGAGTATTCCAGTTATTGGAGARTGACAGTGACTTCCATGTGTTTGGCTCCAGCGTGACTGGCACAGGCACAATGGCACTCATCCACTAAAGCTTCCAGGCTTTTCATGCACACCCACAACCACCTCCCTGAGCAAGTGCAGTTCTTTGTATGTCATGAWCAGATCTGGTAATTAGGGAGAAGCATCTAATTTCCCACTCTGAGCAAGGCAGCAGTGTGTGCACATTCCCATCGGGACAGGGATGGATGACAGCAGACGTGGCAGTCTGTCTGTCTGTCTGAGAACTGTCAGCTCGGGGCACCAAACTGACTCACCTCCAGTTCATTTTCATCGAAAATTTTAATCAGGTCAATAGGAAGCAGTTCTGTGAATCCCTAAAAAGAAGCAAAGTTAAAACTCTCATCCCACATAAATTCTGATTAAAAACACCAATGACCAAATTACTTCAAGCYCAACTAATTAAACTTGAAAGAGAATGACCTTATTCTCATAAGTGAAAGATGATATATTCTTACACAAATTAAAACTGTAAAATCATAAAACTTAAGTATTCCATTTGCATTCCTGCCAAGCTCCCCGCTCCCTTCATGCAGACACCACTGGGTAAGAAATCTGCATTAGAACAAAACCCCTATTTTTGTGAAAGAAAGGAGCTGAAGAGCCTCACCTCCAGAAAGGCATTCATTTGTTTCTGCACTCTGTTGACAAACCGCCACTGGATCACCAGGCTTGAGAGAGAAACAAAAGCCCATTAGAAACACAAACTCATGAGCAGGTCCCAGCCAAGTGGTCAGAGGTTCCAGCAAGCCCTGTGCTCTCCATTTGGCATTTACAACTTCAGCCAGTTCAGGAAACTGAGCTGCTTTTGCCAATTGTTCCAATTTATTGGCTATGACTGATGACATTTTTGAAGACACAAACCAAAAACCCCAGTGACTATGACCAATCACAGTGGGAATATTTTCACTTCTGTAGGTACCTACATGAGCAGGCATTTTATTCTTCCAGAGCACTGAGTAATTAACAATTCTGAGCAAAGTCTAAATGCTCAGAGCACAGCTCTCAGGACACAGCACCTCGCCTATAAATAAAGAAATAAACTGCAACATCAAAGGGACGCCTTGCATTCAGTGCCAGGCACCCACAGCACAAACACCTCACAGATCCAGGCATGGAACTGGTCCAGGCAATGGAAATGAATTCCCACTTTGCATCAGCATAGTAATTTCAATGTCTTTCACCYTGGAAAAGGCCCTAATTAAAAATGCCAGCAGGTATAATTGTATTTAACATTTTACATCCTSGTAGGTGGAAAAACTGAGAAAGCTGGAAAGTAAAGCTGATTTCAGATTTGGCCAGTTTTTGGTTGGAACACTGGCACTGGAATCCCTGCTCTGGTCTGTGACTGGTGGAGCAGGAAAATGGGCTGAGGGCCAGCCTGGGGAGCACCTTCTGAACTTGAGCCAGCTGTTTAAGAAGCATGTTTCCATGGGGGGAAATTTCAGGAAAACCAAGCATATAATTTAATTTACTCTTGCTTCTTATTTTGCTTTTATTTTTGTTCTTATATCTGACTGGATATAAAACATGTTTCCAGTAAGATTTTCTTTTGCCATTTCCCCTGATGCTGTTGTGCAGTACAARCTACAAGAACTGCAGCAGGGACAATTTGAAGTACAACTGCTCTCCTTTACCCCAAACATTCCATAATGATACTTACTCAATGTATTCCCGCTTGTTTTCATTCGTTACCATGATTTCAGACCCATTGGGCTTCAGGTCCACTTGATATGTCTGGATTTCAGAAGATCAAAACCCTGTTATTTGAGGACATGTTTCTCCCAGAATCCCCTCTCCCTCAGCAGTGTTTTACTGCGGTGTCAGGAAATCATTACTAAATTGATATTTGCTTTTGAGCAAATTTGCACTGACAGAAGGAAAAGCTGGCAGAGTGAGGCTGGCTATTTACTAATCATTTTATTATAACTATTATTTACAATGAAATGATATATTTATATACAACTGTAACCATGAAATATGTACTTTATATATAAAACATTTAATAGTTATTTTTTTATAATAAAATAAACTAAATCACATATTAAAAGTGCCCAAGCCCAACCAGTGTATTACAAAACCTCTCCAACCCGTGGCTTCAATACTCTCCTCTCCCTAGTTCTCCATGGAAGCCATAACTTTACATTGCTTCAGGAAAAAGGCAGCACTGGATGTTCAGATCAGAATGTTTTTAACAGGACACCRAGTACATGGTTTGAAATGTTCAAGTCAGTTTTTATAGAAGGCCCTGCAGTCTCCAGGTCCAGTTACACCTGGAGCCAGGATCTAGATCTAAGAGGAGAACAAAGGGAAGATGCAAAAAAAAAGTCATAAAAGCCTCTAAGAAAATTAATTTAATGTCTGCAACATTTTCATTTGTATGGAGAAAGGCACCCACAGACAGTGACCCTTTTAAATGTGGCAGCTTCTGTTTGTGGCACTGCTGTCATTCTGCATCCTCCTCTGAGAACACCTTCARCCAAAGCAAAGCCAAATGGCCCTGGGCTCACAGCGAGTCCAGCTGGACTGTGGCACATCTTTATTCCTCCCCATTGCCAGGATTGTGCTCAGCTGCACGTCTGGGTGTCCCAGAGATGTCACAGCTCCTGACAGGAATGTGGCACCCCCAGTCCCAGTTGGGAACACGGTGAGGTGAAGGCTGACCAGTGACATTCCCCATCATGAGACTGCTCAGCACTGAGCTGCTTGAGAATAACCTTTACATACCTGTCCAAAGTTTTCCTCATCAATGCAAAACATGAGATCCAGCTCTGTGGGGTCATTTTCCAGGATCCACTTCAGAGAGTTGTAGTATTCACTGTCCTAGGGCAGTTTGAAAATGGGYACAAATGGTTACATTAGTGCAGAGTTCTGGAAAGTCACGGGCCTGCAAGCACTGGCACGGGTTAAACAGGGCCTTACCACTGACTCCATGTCCTTCAGAGTTATGGGCTTCCCCAGCATCATCTTGTAGAAAGGTCTGATGAAGAAGCCTGGGAGAGAGAGCAGAGCATTACCTGCCCTGCACTGCACCTTCTATAAAGCTATGGCTGCTTGAGGGTAGCACCCCTGGCATTTCCTGCTGACTGTAACAGCCCTGCAACTGCTCACAGCATCATGGCACCTCAGGCTTATTTGGCACAGAAAGTCCAATTTTTCAGTTTCAACAATCCCCCACTGAGCACCCTTAAAGGGCAGAGAGACCCAAAAGCTGGGGAATTGAGCTCAGAGCACTCTATCCCATTTAAAATCACCACTCCTCTCTCCAAGCAATTGCCTGAAAACCAGGCTGGTGAGCTTCCTCTGTTCATGTGCTGTACCAGGTCTCAGGAAAATCTGGCCACTAATGCCTACTTGGTGTGGGATTTCAAAATTCAGCAGAAATCTTATTTTCTCATTAAATAATTCAGTAATTTGCACACTGAAATATGCTGCAGTTGACCTCCCCAGTTTGGCTGCAGGCTTGCATGGAAATCMCTGATACAAATTCCACACTTTTCCTCTAAGGACAGTGCACATGCTGCTTCGGGAGTTGTAACTCAAGTGGGGAAAGGAGCAAAACTGGGTATGAAACCCATGTCTTATGAATCAGCATTCAGTTCCCAACAGTGCCAGTCCCAGAGTGTCCCAGAGTGTCCTTTGGGGCCCCAAAGCAGTGCATTTCCCCCCCTAAAGCCCCCTAAAGCCCAGAGGAACAGGACTCACCGTCCAGCAGCTTCCCGTGGTACACTGCCAGGCCGGCCACCCGGCCGATGAACGTGAAGTACGACAGATGGTCCTCGTTACAGAGACCTGAATTAGGATTAATCTGAAGTGTATAGTTGTCCCTTTTTTGGGGAAAGAAAAAAAATAGCTAAAGAAGCAAGTCTTTCAAGAAGCAGATACTCAGATATGTTAATAAATAGCTTGTGCTTAGGGGCATTTCCCTTCCACAGCATCACGGGGCGGTGTCCAAGTCCTTTCCAGTCTGTCCCACACTCCCCAGAGGGGCTGAAGCCACCATGGGCTGACACAGCAGCAAACCAAACCCACTGTGAGCCAGAGGTGCCCCCTCTCCTATGAAATCAAGGGATTGCTCCMAGATTTTATAGCTGGGCATCCTCTTCAGAGTTCTGGGAGGCCACTGCTGGGGAACTCGTGCAGTGTGAATGAGCAGCTGCATTCTGGGGTTGTTCTAAACTCTGGGCACCAGAGGAAAGGTGGTGGAAAGGCTTTTGTGTGACACTGCTCCCTTCACCATTACTGGCCTCAAAAACTGCAATTTTGCTGCCCTGGACATTGCCTGAGCAATGGGAAAGTTTTCTGGGCTCTCAAGGATGGTTCCAAAGCTCTCTGAAGCCCAGCAGGACCAGGGCAGTGGGGCCAGGAGGAGCTACCTCTGCCCAGAGCAATTTTGCCTTTTATGCAAAATGTAATATATATCCCTTGAGAATAGAAAAATTGAACGGACACTTACGTTGCTGAGTATTCAAAGAGACCATAGTAAGGGTTAAACATCTCCTTGGACAAGAGAAAAAACCACTCTCTGGCCACACCTCCATAGTCAAGTCCTTTTTCTGACTCAAATTCAATCCAGAGCCTGGCTTTTAGTACATCGGGTCTCTTCACAGACATGATTCTTCTGTAGGACTCCTCAAAAATATTATTTCTGTGTAATTTCATCTCAAATCTGTTGGGTATGTCAGCCTATGTCAAAGAAGATTAGATTATCCTTGTTAGTCTCAAGACAATAGTCTTTGGGCAAGTTATTAACWGGTAACACCTCAATACCAGATCACMCCCSGTGTTCCAGTTTCASTTGTTTTTATTTCCCAGTGCTCTCCCAGGCCACAGGCTGAGAGCATGGGGGGAACTGGGCCAGTTCCAGAACAGTGCTGCAGAGACTTCTATGGTAAATATTTGATGAAAATGACAAAAAARTAACAAACAAACAAAAGATAAAAAGATTGACTTTGCTCTATTTTAAGGACATTTGCATTCTTCTAGAAAAATGTGAGTCTTGAAGACTTTAATAAAGTTTTTTGTGGAGGAACCCATCAAATTCAACCATTTCTTTTGTACTCACGGGTTTCTTTAACTTCTTGCGAAAATAATCGTATTTCTGCTTGAACTCCCTGGAGTAGGGCACTGCCTGTTGGGAGCAATGGGAGGACAAGTCATTGCAGCTTCTCAGCAGTTTGATATTTAACTGTCTTTAAAAGGAATGCACAGCCCTGCTACCCACACACCGTGCCATGGGCTCTCTAAACACACCCATGAGCAACAGAAGCTAGGAGAAGTTTAAAAATCCCACAAAACCACACCTTTGAACTCTGACGGTAATACTACAGCCATGTAACAATCTTTGTATGTGTTTCCTTTATTTAAACACAATATGAAATGCAATGTAAGTAATTCTGTTTGTCCTGCTGCTGTTCCTGAGCCAGGACATTTCATGGAAAATCTCACAGCAKTACTTACTGGGCCCGTGATGGCTGGGTTCTGCAACCTGGGGTCTTCCCACTGGGTAATTTTATTATCTGCAAATAACAAAAGAAATGATGTCATGGCTTCTCTGCTACCCCACTGGGAATTTCTGTTGTTTTTTTTCTCCCTAGTGCTGCACAGCTCAGTCTGTCAGGGTTAGCAAAGGCTGTGTCCCCCCAACACACTGTTTAGTTGAAAACACTCACTCAGAAATGCAGAACTACCCCAGAAGCCAGGGAATTTGCACTGCTTTGATGGCAACGTCTGCAGGAGTGAACATGTTCATTTAAACATGGGCTGGGATTAGAGATATGTGATAACATAAAGGAACCCAAAACCATTGCCAATGACATCCTAAATTACCATCTGGAAATTCTGCATAGAGAGCCAAAGTATCATGCTTAAAAATTTGGAGGGAATAACGTTTTTCCTAGATTGTGCTTTAATGAGAAGGTGAAGGTAGACAGAAGTGTCCTGTTATGGTGCAAGAATCACCTATTTATGGCCAAAGGAGATGCTGGCAGTGGCACAGCACAGCCCAGTTCTTTTCATCYACAGCTTTCCAGAGCAGCAGCAGGATGACAGGAAAGGTTCTACAGGAGCATGGTGGAACCCTCCCTTCCCTGCCTCCAGACAGCTGCTCCTGCCAGGATTCTGAACAAGACGGAATCACAACAAAAYGATGGTGGTGCAACAATCAGACAATGCTCCAAAGCCCAGCCCAGGTGCCACCTGCAATGGAGAGGTGTTGGTCACCCATGGCCTGTGCTCCCTCTCTSTTATGACACTGCTCTGGGTCAGGAACTGGACATTTTCCACGTTTCTAGAGCTGGAAAAGCCCTGGAAGTTTGGACCACCCCAAGCTGGTTTAAGAGGGACTGGGATCTGAAAGGTGTCATTCAGCAAATGGAGAAAATTCTAAAGGATTGCAAGCACATTTCAAGACATTAGATCTATTTTTTAATTTAATAGTAAAATACTATTTTATCTCTCCTCACACACTAAGGGCATTTATCACATAAGAGAATGTGAAGGGCTGCCAGCCTGAGCTTGTGACCCCACAGATGAATGGGGCAGAGTTGCCATCAAGGTGGGATGCCCTTTCCATCTTCAACCCCTTCACTGGAATTCCCTTCTGCAGAGTTCTCTGGTCACCTTCTTCACACCAGCAGCCACCAATTCAGTGACAATTTTCTGTGAAATCAGAGATATCACAGCTGGAAATAACTGACAGTGTGTCAGCTCTTTGCTCTCTGTACTTTGGAGTGCACAAAGCCACCAACAAATCTCAGTCTAAGTTTCCTTTCAGAGTCTTACAGGGACTTCATATTAAAAATGGTATTCCAGGGCTACAAAGATCTAGCACAAACCACTCTACCTGGAACTGTAGCTCAGGATCCTCTGTTTTATCCCAAGTGGGCATGGGTAACAAACTCATTCCTTTGCAGAACATTTTCAAAAGTATCAAAATTTTCAAAAATTTGAGTTTTCCCACCAATACAATTCTTTGTCATAAACCAGGCTCTCAGGCCTTTGAGGATTCCCTATTTTCCTTCCCTTTCCAAGGGGCTCACTATTTCCCTGAAGTTCACAGCCAAACATTCCCAGTGCTGATGGCATCACAAGGGTCACTCTGGGCTGCATTTAGGCACTCCTGTCAATACATCACAGGCTAAGATAACTCATCACCAGCTGATGGTATTTTTCACACCCTTTTCAACCAAAATTCTGTTAGTTATTCCCATTCAGTAACACTTTGCAATTCTCCTTCCACAGCCTCTTCCTGCCCAGTGCAGTGCCCTTTKCCAGACTCACTGTGAGTTCTCATCCCATTCCAGTGAGCCCTGTCCCCTCTCCTGCCCTGCTGAACTAAGGAGTGCCTCCCCTAATTCCGTGTGGAGTCATTGATGTGATATCACCACGTGCTGGTGGATGTGCACAGATTTGATGGATCCACCCCTCTCTCTGTGAACCACAGGGAATTGTTTGGGAAATGGCTGCAGAATGGCTGTTTTTCCTCCTGAGCCCTTCCAGCAGGTAGACAGACAGTGTATTTCTGGGATGGCAGCAGTGTCCCCATGGAAGGGGTTCCCCATCATGCACAGACTGGTACCAGTAACAGCAGAGGGGCTGTGCTGGCTGCAGGGCATTTCTGCAGTTTCTCCCAGCGATGAGAAAAACATTTCAAAAATAGGACAAACAGTATTGGAGAATTATGCAGCAGAGTTACAAAATGTGTCAGGGAAGCAGCAGCTGCTGGCTCTGTGTCCTGGCAGTGGCACTGCTCAGCAGTGCAGGGACACCAGGCTGGCACCAAAGGGACACTGCTGCAAACAGGGCACATCACCCAAAGCTTCCCTARACTTTTGTGAAACTGCTGGATAAAAACTAACTCTACTTGGATCAAAAGAGACTAGAGGGAAAATTCAGATGCAAATAAATTTCACTTTCTAACAGTTACAAATYTTTTGAGGAATTTGAATTAATGTAYGACTTTAACATTCCATTTTGGGGACTTACATATGCTCAAGTAGCTTTAGGAGACTGAAAAATTAAAGCCTTTAAAGAAAGGTTGGGAGGCTCAGCAGTTGCAAAGGTGTTTGAAATGGGACATTTTTATCCTGTGACTCCTCAGTGGCAGCTGTTTAGAGTCATTGGCCATAGTTACACTTCCAGATCTCTGTTGGGAAAAGCAGTAACAGGAGGGATAAAGGATAATAACTCTGAGCTGAAGTTCAGAAGAGGTTCATCTGGTGCTTGACAAGTGTATTATTTGTAATATTTAGTTAAAAGTACTTATACCATTTCAAAATTGGTGTTACTTTAGAGGGAATCTTTTAGTGATGACTTAATACTGTCATCTCTATGGGAGTCAGTGTCACTGATACTGAGGGACAAACCTACTTCATACAAACATGGGTAAGTTTGGGTTTTAATCCTCTGTGCACATTCCTCTGATGGTTATGTGAAGAAATATCTTACGTGTTTCAAAATCTTGGGGGGAATAAAAAAGAAAAAAAAAAGAAAAATAAGAAAAAAAAAAGAAAGAAAGAAGACCCAGCCCAGCCTTTGTGGGCTGCTTTGTTTCCCAACACCAACAAAACTCACACAGCAGTTCTGAGATGCTCTAGGAAGACAAATCTACAAAGAAACATCACTTACACTAGAACTCCACTAACAGAACTGGAGAATATTAATGGGCTGGTGCAGTTTCACATGCTCTAAATAGGAAATAAGATCAGAATCAGCACTGCCACAGACCTTCTGAAAGCARAGGAAAATACTTCTCAGTGCTCATTGCTCCACTGCCTATACGTGGAGCTGTGGCTACAGGATATTTTCTCATCTTATTTTCTATTCCTAGTGTGTACTTTAATTTATTAAGTGCAAATAAGCCATGGGATCATCAACAACAACAACAACAACTCCAAAATATCAACAAGAACAAAAGAAACCACAGAGAGGAAATGTTAATGCTTCACAAGTCAGAGAGGGACAAAGCTTGATGAGCCAATTAAAGCAAGCTTCCAGTGAATGTACAGTACCGTAGGAGGGCACTAAGTCTCTGGTATCAATGTCTCCACATATCAACACCTGGCTTCCTAAATGAAGAGTAAAATCACAAAGCTTTCACTTCAATACTTAGTACCTCCCTTTGTCTGTTTGCTCTAGCACCCGAGTGCTTACTTACTATGGTCTATATAAAATGTTCTTCCATCCAGGTGTATTCTTTCCTCCCAGCCAGGCTGGAAATGGGGAAATAAAAACAAACAAAAGAGAGAGTGAGTGAAACAGTACCCATCTCACACAGCCTGCAGCAATGCATCACCTGCACCTACTGGAATTGTCTGAAAGATGCTTATGAGGCAGGAAACCCCAAGTGACCAGATGCATTATGGCAAGGCCAGAAATCCAGACCTAGATCTTCTAGAGGTGACTGCATCCCACATAGAGAATGTTTTTTAAAGCTTGGAAGTAGAAATCTCTTGCCTCAGGATTTCCACCCATTTCCTGCTGTGAGCAAACAATCACAGAGCACAGATGGGTTCCATCGTGCCTTAGTTTGAACTGCTCCTGCTTCTGAAAGCCACGTGGGTTATTTACTGTAAATGTGTAACCCAGGCTCCCTGTACAGCAGGACAAGAATGTCCTAACCTAGTCCTCAGTGCTTCCCTTTTCATCCCATCCCTTTTCTCACGTCCCAAGTGCCTGCAGTGCAGAAAGGAGAGCAGATGGCAGGCTGTAGGGACAGGCAATGCTGGCCAGCCTAAGCTGCCAGAAAGTACAGGAAAAATTATTTCACTGCAATCTTGTTGGAAAAGCTTGTGTTAAATTCTGTAGTCATCCCAACCTCACTCAAAACCAGGGGCTGTAACTGAGGTGAAATGTGTTACTAATGATCTGTTCCCAGTGGAACAGTCAGGCTACCCTGGTTTCACTGCATGTCTCACCCCCTGCAGTCAACAGAACCCACTGCCATTAGGGTCTGGTGGTATTTTAAAAACAAAGCAAAGCTCTGCTTTTGACATGTCTATAAACTTCCATTACACTCTGGTTACAAGTATGACAAACTTTCTGACATTAAATTCATTATCTCCTCTGCAAAATATGGAGGTCTCATCAGATTTCTAAGTGCTAGAATATGCTGGTGCACTGATAGAGCTTGCATGGCACAACCTGCTCTGTTTTTCCTAAGCAGTAAATGATTATCTAAAAGTACAGCCATAAACATGACCGAGGTAAGGGTGTGCAAAGCTCAACACTTCAGCAGCACAGAGGCTGTGAGTTAGAGCACCCTGGGCTGGCTCTGGAGAGCCTGGGTGAGCTCACAGCAAAGCTCCAGTGCCTGCAGARAAATGCTGCAGCAGCMWGMRRGCAGAGCTCACAGCAAAGCTCCAGTGCCTGCAGAGAAAGGCTGCAGCAGCAAGAGAGCAGAGCTCACAGCAAAGCTCCAGTGCCTGCAGAGAAAGGCTGCAGCAGCAAGAGAGCAGAGCTCACAGCAAAGCTCCAGTGCCTGCAGAGAAAGGCTGCAGCAGCAAGAGAGCAGAGCTCACAGCAAAGCTCCAGTGCCTGCAGAGAAAKGCTGCAGCAGCCTGCAGTGCCCAGGCAGAGAGCAGAGCCCTGGGACAGCAGCTGTAGGTTAGAACACAGGCACAATGGCACTTACAGGAAGAGGGCCCAAGTCATTGGGGTTCAGAGATGCTTTGGATCTCAAATGCACTGGRAACTTCAGCCGTGGATCCTCCTGGAACACAGGAATGGAACTGTAAATGCAACAGATCTACAAACTAAGTCAAGCACAGACTTATCTAGAAATCCTCCTATGTTACAGTTATTCTTTTATTTTCTGAGAAGATAACAAAGCATGCCTTATCAGGATTCATTCCTAGTGTAATGAATTTTCCAGTGCTGAGTGAGTTTGTTAAGTGTGCTATGTCCAGGATTATGCTTCAAAACCCACAATACTGTTCTTAGGACGCCTGCACTCCACAAGGACTCTTAGATGCACATGCACATTTTTGGCTCTTAGAAACACAAAGCCAAGTGGCACGCTGGAGTGGGGGCATGCAGCAGCAGACAGAGATGGCAGCTGGAGAGCCCTTACCCAGGTGGTGGTCTTGGTGTTGTGGTCGATGAAGAAGGGGCGGCCGTTGGGSGCGATGCGCATCTCCCAGCCCGGGGGCAGGAAGCTCTGGGCCCCCTTGTGCTGGGGCTTGGGGGAGTTGTAGGGGGACGGCTGTGGGGACTGGGGGTTGGAGAGGGTGTCCTTCACCGCCCTGCGCACCGGAGAGTCCTTCATGCCCTGTGGAGCAGGAGACAGCACCGCTGTTCACACGCCACTCGGGGCTGCAAAACCAATCCAACCTGACTTCACAGCAAACAGCTCCTCATTCCAGATGTCATTGATACTAGAATTAAATGCTGGAACTGATTTACTAGAACTGAATTAGCTCTATCTGTGCCTTCTAACACACCCGGTCTCTTGCTGTGAAGGACATGATTCTCTGTGCCTTCCTCTGCAATGACAATGTCCCCAGTATTTATGTCTGACTGTACCTTCCCCTGCACCTGCCCTGGATGTGTCCRTATTTCATTCTACCAAGAAAAAGACAAAAGCAGCGCTTTGTGCTTCAGGCAATAGATCTCATTTACAAGAAAGCCTTCAAGCCAAGGCTGTGTGAGCCACAGCCCTTTAGAGTGTGAGGAGGAAATGTGAAGAAATGGATGTCTTCAGCACAGCCATGTGTAGCTGAGGGAAGAGATTAAATCACACTCTCAGAAGCCAAACACACATGGACTTTGATTGTGTAAGGAGCCYGTTTCAGCTACTCTTTAGCCRCATCMCAGTGAACAYCATTCCACAGMGTTTGGARTTACTTTGAGAGAGACTTTAAAAGRACTGCAGCCCCCGTTTGAAGGCRTTYAGGAGAGGCTGTGTGGAAGCAGTGTGAGGGCTCACCTCGAGTGGTGCTGACAGGGTGACAGTGGGGGAGCTGAGGCTGCGGGGCCGCCGGATCTGCGGCTCACTCAGGTGGTTGCTGCTGCTCGCACCCRGCCCCACCATCCCGTCCTCGGCGAGCTGTGCAGAGCAAAGCCAGGTCACAAATGTCACAAACACCACGCAGCCAAGTGCAGGACATGTGTTATCATCACTGCTATTCTTAAATATATTTCCTTAAATACCAAGTATTTAATGCGATTCCATTGGAAAAGCAATAACGTATGGTTCTATCARTGGCTCGTGCCAACTTTCAAATTCAATCCTAAGAACACATTTGCCCCCTTTTAATATTTCCTCTGCATCTCGGGAAATCCCTTCCCCTGCAGCAACCAGCTTAATCTGTGCCTTGACATAATTAAAAGAAGYAACCAGAACCATCCCAAATTACTGGAGCTTTTAATGATTCATCTGCATTGTCACGGCAATGCTTGGGATTTTTCCTTTACATTTCAGAGTTCTGGAAGCTGCTTCAGAAAATGCCCCTCAGCCAAGCCRAGTGTTTGCCCTGGCTGCAGCAGGGTACATACACACCTGCATGATGGGCCGTGTCCAGGTCGTGGTCCGGTTGTTGTGGTTCACGTAGTAGGTGCGGCCCTTGGCATCTTTGCGCTCCTCCCAGCCCGAAGGTAAGCCAGGGGTGGTGTGCACGTAGGCCACAGAAGGCTGTTCAGGCAAGAAATCACTGAATTCTTATTTTGTAATAGCTAAAAACCGTTTCAAAGTCTGTTGTTCATAAAAAGAAAGCAACTTGTTAACCTACACCCTTCTTAATCACAACAACCATATGGGAAAATCCAGTTTCTGATTTCATTCAAGCTCTTTGTCATGTGCCTTTGAATCAAATAATTTTTTTCTCCCAAGAGATATTTTAGGTCAGTTTGACACAGATTCAAACAGCCAGGCTTATATGGCCTCAAACATTCTATTTTGCTACACATAATGACAAAAAGGAACTCCACGTTTTAATGAGTTTTCCTTTAAAAGTTAGGGTTTGTTCCTTTTACCAGAATGGATCAGTAAGAGTTAAATAACCATGTAGTCAGTCAATATCTCGCAAGTCCTGTTCTCTTCTTTACCCCAGGGTTTCTTGAATCATTTGCCAGAAACTATGGTTTAGAAAGTGAATTTTAACCATTTTGCTCTGTCACAAATGCTGCACTCGGGGTCCTGTGTCCCGACAGCATGAGATAACCSCAAACAGGAGCCCCAACTTCAGCATTACAAACAAGTTTTACTAAAAGCTCCACAAGTCAGACCCTGATCTAAGAGCAGTGATCAGGTAATGGAGGAGTCACATCTCTGTGTCCCTGAGTGTGGCTGACATCCTCTTGTGCCTTTCTGGGACAGAAAATACCCAAGCACGAGTTCATACACACAGGCTGGGAACCAAGGTGGATGAGGGACCTGCATTAATGCACAGGCTGATGCACCACAGTTGGGACGGGGAAAAGTTCCTTTGTAAAAGACCTAAATAACCCCCAATTTTATTTAGAGATAGTGCTTGATAAAGAGTTTTATTACCGTTGGCTCCTCTCCACCTGTGACAGTTGAAGAACGAGCTCTCCTAGAGGGACCACTCTGCTGTTAAATGATAATTAATGTTACGTGTATTTACTGRAGAAGGTCACAGATTACTGTCATATCTTTAGGAGCAAGGCATCAGACACATTTACTAAGAAAGAGCAATTAGATGGATAAGCAAAACTAAAAGTCATCAATCACTAGTAACCAGAACCCCAGAGGAGTGCTGGATTTAGGAAGAACAGGTACTTAGTTGACAGAAGAGAAAGGATGTAATGTGGTTAAGATCAGGTAAGATGATGTTTGAGAGCAATGCTCTCAGTGCTGCTGGTATGAGCTGGAAATGAGTGTCCCTCAAGCAGGAGAAAGGCCTCTCAGCAGCCCCCATCTCCAGCAGTGCTAAATCCAGCAAGAAAGCAGCACAGCAGCCCTTGTTCCCCTGCATCAGGCACAGAGAGCAAAACTGAGGCACAACTGCACAGGACCCACCCCACTGCTCACCCCCAGAGCCAGGGATATGCTTCAGCCTCACTAAATAACTGCTCCAGTGCAGGAAGAACCAGCCAAGAGCAAACCTCTGTGCTTTCTGGAAATGTKTGCCCAAGAGCAGCAGAGAGAACAAGCAATGCAGAGACAGCAGCGTCAGGAACAAACTTCTKTAGGTTTTCTATTTGCAGATTCACATGGCACATGTTTATAATTAAAAAACTGAAGAAAAAACTCTTGGAAGAAAAGCATATCTTTAAAAAGTATTCTTTTGCAATCTGACCCATTTTCTTCAAAAGCACACCTTGCACACTCCTGTTTTAGGTGRTCTCTGTACCTACTGCTGAGAGGTGGCAGAGAGAACAAAACTGCCACCTCTGCAACCCTTATACTTGGTCTGTAAGATAGGAACTGCTTTCTGTCAGTTGGAGCAGAGCTGTGCATCATTCTGATGGCACAGAGAAGCTTTGTTTACAAAACATCTTTCCCTGTTTGAAGAATCTCCTTCAATAAACCTGCAAAAGTTGCTTCCCTAAGATCCTCAGATAAAAGAACTGCAATTCTTCCCATATATGCCATACCAGGACTATCACAAAAAGGCTTCTTTTCATTACTACCAGCTAAAGCACCAATCCTTTGGGATGGTCAACACATTTATATATTGCAAGTAAAATCAACTGATGTGCCTCAGAAATACACCTTCCAGGAGAGTCCTGTGGCTGCTCCAGCTCCAGGTAGAGCTCTCTACCTCTCCAGCTGAGAACACCCCTTGGAGGAGCTCTCTCTCACCTGACTGCACATTTGAGTGCAGTAACMTAAATTTCCATGTTAGATAACTSAGGAGAGKGGGACTTGCTCAGTCTCCAAACGTTTTTCTCTCTCAGGAATGTCTGCCTTTTTTAACTCCCATGAATTTGGTCTCCATTACTGTTTGGGACARTCAGATGCCCACCCTGGTCACTGATCTGTATCTGCCTAGAGCTGACCCAAGGCAAGGTGTTATTCAGAATCCAAGTGAGCAGAATGTCCAAGTGAAAGGAAAGAACTAGAAGGGAGCTCTGGCCTACCAGGGATAACTGGGACTGTTCAGCGACTGCGTCTGTCACACTGCAGGACCTCAGTCGTGAGGAAGGTTCTCTTTGCTGGAAGGGGAAAAAAGAAAAAAAAGAGAAAAAAAAGATGTCTCCAAAATATGCAAGCTATTCAGTAATTTCAGTAATTACAGTACTAACCTCTTGGTGACAAAATCTCCTGTAAACAATTGTTATCTACTTCTGTTTTACCACAGAGTGGTATATCCCATTTATCTGCTGACTGTGACCCTTCATATATACTASCAAAACCAGGGCCCCCTCATTTTTCTGAAGGAGAAATGTTAACATAAACAAACTCATGAATTATTGAAAAAAATAAGGCATTATGAAATAAATCCAATYGCTCCCCCTGCATGAGGTGATCCAGGTTATGCCAAATACCAGYCCATTTCTGCACTAGAGGTTTACAAATTACACATTACTTACAATCARAGAAGCAAGCTGTTCCCCGTTGGAATCAGGAGTGACCTGGAGTCTTCTGCTCAGCTCCTCAGACAGCTCCTGAGGACTGGTCCGGGACACTGGAGATGCAGGAGGAGGTGGCAGTGACAAGCTTAAGGAATCCCCACTGGCACTTGCCTCCTCTGAAATGGTTTCCCAAGGCTAATCAAAGAGAAGAAACTAATTTTAGGTTTTATACAGACTGAGTCTTCTTTGCCTTTGCCTTCTGTGTGATCATCTCTCTGTGCTCAACACACAAACAAAAGCTTCTCTTCCCCCTAGAACAAGGCACTACAGAAAACTGAAGCATAGGGCAGTTCTACCCAGTGCACTTCCCTTCTTTTTATAATTTATTCCACTGTTATTGAGAGCAGAATATGGAAGTGTTTTTATCAATGGAATATGGAATTACTTGGAATGATAAATATTTCTGCCAGCATTTCTACAGGRCTCAGTGCTGTCCATAGGTCATGGGGCCCTTGGCAGTGTAGCTCTGGCTGCATTGTCACTGCACTGCTGGCGTTTTCCCCCAGCAATTTCCACAAGTGCTGTGTAAAACCATGACTCTCTGTGCTGTGTGGTCATTAGTTCACGTGTGAGAAATGGAGTTCAGTCAGTTCCTTCAGCCCCAGGCCATTGCATACCTCAGGAATGTCAGCACTCTCCATAGGCTCTGGYTCCAAATCCTCGCTGATGTGGCGCCGCGAGCGGAACCTCCTGTGAGCTGCCTCTTGGTTTATCTGTCTGATGTTGTTCTCTGACTCGGATCCCACGTCGCTGCAGGGTGGGGAACCCAGCATGAAAGGGAAAAAGAGCAATAACCCAAGTTAAACTAAGTCCCCACGTCGTCCATTGCCTTCAAAACCTTGACAATGCTTTTGATTATAAAAATCATAATTCATGCATGTATCAATCTTCATAATTAGGAAATCTTTTAATCCCTCAGCTGAAAGAAAATAAAACTCGAAGCAATTCCCAAATGTCACAGAACACCAGGTTGGGAAGGATCTGATCCAACCTCTCCTGGAAAGAAGAGGGCTCTCCATGGCCTGGAGAAGATGGCCCAGCCCTCTGTGGAGCCCAACCTTGAACGTGTCCAGTGCTGGGGAATCCARCACTTCCCTGGACATGGTTTAGTGCTGGCTTAAATACATGATCTCAGGATGACTCTTAACACTGTCAGTTATACACATTCTGTAAAAATGCAAGCTTGCCACATCTTCTAAAATCTAATCCTGAGAATACATCCCAACAGCTTGCAGACCTCTCTGTTAGCACATCCAGGGAATGCAGTGTGTTCATTCTGGAGTAATAACCAGGATCTCCTCCAAGCTAATTTGTTCACTTCATTAAAACCTAATAGAGCTGACTTTTTTTCCTTACCTCTTCAACAGTCTCTATAAACAAAGTMATTTCTTCCTGTTAAATGACTTACTGAAGAATTCCTTCTCTGTCTCCTAATATTCTAAGGTACATTATTAATGCCCCGTGTCTCTGTGATTCCCCGGGGGTGGGGAGGTCTCTTTGGGGCACAAACAAAGCTCAGTTCCCTTTCTCCTCTCCACCCCACACACCCCATCACTTACACCAGGCTGGGCCGGTGCCACTGGGTGCTCCTGTTGTTGTGGTTCACGTAGTAGGTTCTCCCCAGGTTGTCCACCTTCTCTTCCCAGCCCGGAGGCAGCGGAGGAGGCGGCAGCTCCTCCTGACGCTGAGATGCGGCGTCACTGGAATCCACCACGTCCCAGCCATGCTGAGGAATGAAGGAGAAAGACATCCTGGTTACAGAGTGCACCTCAKTGGAATGAGAACAGAACTCAATCCCCATCAGTCTGGCAGAGGATTCCCAGGCTGTTCTCCTGGTGGCTGTGTACCAAAGAGAGCCAAATGCTMACTGTTTGCAGGGCTTTATCCTTCAAGTACAACTGCCTCTACAATTGCATTGGAATCTCTAGGAACTTGAATTGTCAGTGAGGATTCAGCCTTACCTCAGAGTCATCCCTCTGATCACTGTTTTCTTCCTCTTGGCCACCATTTTTAGGCATATAGGCCATCTTCAGTCTCAAGAAACCCTTCACACGAGATTTGTGGCTACAAGACAAGGAGGTACATTTCATTTAACAATCCTAAATAAATGCAAATAAAAAAAATCACAAAGTGAGAAATGTTTCAAAGTCCTTAAATGTTTTAAAGGTCCTTCCCCTCACCTTCTTGGTCTGAGGAGGAAATCCTTAAATGTGTATGGCCTCTCCATGGTTGGGTCTTCAGTCTGTAGCCAGTGGAGAAAATGGTAAATTAAAGGGTTTGCCCCCAAGTCCAGCCACATAGAGAACATTCACATACCAGGCTGACAGATTATATCTCTGATTTCCATTGAATCCTAAGTGACATAAAGCCTGGAATCTTGGGATACTTCCCATTCCATGAGAAATGACCAAATGTCTGAGGTGAAAAGGACTGTTTCCACTGTTGCACTAGGGCTATTTAWTTGTGTCTGTGAGTGAGGACAAGTTATGCTCAACTGACAACTTATTTTGATGTAAACACTGCAGTAACTTCACCCATTCTGACATAAAAAGCCCTGCAAGGTCACAGAAATAAGATAACATGTACAACATTTAAAAAATATTAACTACCTTCAGCCAGTGTTACTCATCCAAAACAGTATATAATATAGTAAATGTTTGTACCAAAGCTAAAGCAATCACTGTATATACATACACATACATATTTATTCCTATTTTAAATGTATAAATAGAAAGTTCACTTAATTTAGCTTCTAATTTTGCAGCCCATGCAGAATCCTGGCTGCCAGGGGGAAACTAGGCAACTGGAGCTTTACAGAATTACAGAGCCAGCTTTATACCGAATTCCTTCATTAATTAGAAACAGAAACAAACACTACCACCTTCAAATCAAGCACCTCAAATGTCTATTAACAACAAAACGACTGAAACCCTGTGTCAATTACTTTCAATTGATTGCTATTGAACTCTTACTGCTGGCAAAGAATTTAATTTCAGCTAAAATAATGAATAGACACATAATTCTGGCAGCRTTTGCTGATGCAATCTGCTATTGTGAAGCTTTTTTTGCACAGAGGGTGCATCCCTTCATGCACAGCTGATGATGCCTGTGCAGGTGAGGCCTGGGTGTCCATAAGGTTTCCTTGAAGCTCTGCTGGGAGCACTGGTTTTAGAGAAGGTGAATGGAGTTTATTGGCAATGAGCTGCACATTGGCCAGGGTTTGCAGAGATCTGCTGCTTACCGGGAGGTGACTGAGCGGCACATCCACCTGGCCCAGGAAATCGTCTCTGGTCTGGCACAAAGAAAGTGAACTTCATCAGAACAGCAAAGAACAATAAACATCAATCTATCACAGCGAGACAAAAGCAAAGATGTTTGAGTACCATTGTTTTAGGAATCATTGGTTTCTATCTTTCATTGTTGCCCATTATTTGTTATAATTCATTCATCTTAGCACAGTGACACTCCAAACAGGCTCCTGAGCCCACAGCACGCGTGGTGGTGCTGACACAATTCTGCCTGTGAGGAAACCACCAAAACCAACTCAGAACCACGCCCTACAAAACATGAGGAGCCCCGGGTGGTTTCCTGCTGAACAGGGACAGATCCAAACCTCCCTTCATGGACCAACAGTCCTGTACTTACCCACCATGGGAGCAAGCTCACCCAAACAGGTGAATTCCAGCATTTGGCTCTAGACTGGAAATATTAAAATACTGGAAAAACCGAGGCCAAAGGATGCCAAAGGCAGAAGGGTATTTGCTGTGAGACCTGGGCCCTGTGCTCAAGGGACACGTGGGATTCACTCAGACAGGATTTTCAACATCAAGCAGTTGTGTTTTTCCAAACCTAAGCATCTACCAAGGAATGCACTTTCTCCCAGATGATACCAGATATCAGCCCCAGTGAYTCCCAAATAATCTGCTGCCTTTTTATAACCATGCTATGCACAGAATTCCAGGAAGTGCATGCTGCTGCTTCAGAGCCAAGTTTACATATTTCTCATAGCAAAGCATAAAGTTCAATATCAAAATTCATATTTTATATGATAACACAGTGAGAATTCTGCTACTACAAAGACAGGATGATGTTCTGTGATCCCCACAGCACAGATGCAGCTTGCTGTCCTGGATGCTATGGAACAATACAGAAAGCACATCTGCTTTCCAGCAAGGAGACTGTGCTTTTTTCTGATTTTAACTAAAATCAGTGAGCAGATTTTTCATTTACAGAAGTGGGGGCAGCAGGACAAGCACATGCAGGGAGGGGTGGGGCAGCAATCAGATGCTCTGTTATAGCCTTGCTGCAAAGCCCAACTATAACAAAAGCTATCCTAGAGATTCCTGATAGCCTTTGACACTCCAGAGCAATTTTATAAAGTTTCAGCATCATCTGTTCCACCAGTTGGGTTGGAAGAGAAGAAAATCAGATACTGTCCCATTTTCCAGGGACAGTATCTGATGTTAAACATTCCAAGCCAATCTGTGAAAGATGTGGGTGTCAGGATTTTGAAAATGCTTGGGAGCAGCAGGAGTGGCAGGGTTCTGGCAACTGGCTTTCCTTCTAAATACACAGATAATACAGAAAAGCATCTGTGTGCCAYAGAGGGAGATCAGGACAAGTGGCATAAGTATTAACTGCTGGAAGAGAAAAGATACTAGCTTAAAACAATTTTGGACCAAGTAAATACATGTTTAATTTCCCTGTGCAGYAGAGTTTGTATGTATTTTACCTATGATCTCATCAAAGCTCAGGATTAGAAGATAGCCATTACTAAAGGGGATGGCATGAAGAAACACTTAATGAAGTGTAATTAGTACTCAGTTTAAAAAACGACAGAACTACTTTGAAATTCTGACTTGTGCCMAACACCTCAGAATGTGAAACAACTGTTCAGTGTTGGAGCTTTAGGTGATGAGATGACACTCCCAAGTCAAA
>NW_026623868.1:150017-152023 GCF_030028575.1 Malurus melanocephalus | reverse complement strand
TGGTATGGGATTGGTGCAGGTTATGAAACTGTGCATCCCAGGTGTTCAGAAGAAACTGTAAATAGTGGATAAACAGCTGCATCCAGTCATTAGCTGAGTAAACATGAGAAAATCATTGAGATAAAGACCTGCCTGAGGTGCCAGTTCCAGTCCATGCAAGGCAATCTCCCTTTACATCCCTGGAATTAGGGTGAGTTATTCCTGATCCCAGCCCTCCTGGCAGTTTCCTCCCTGGCACTGCAGCATCTGGAACCTCCCCTTGTGCTTACATGACCAAAACCCAGAAATGCAGTTGTGGGTTTAAACCCAGCACATGAACTGCTGCTGCACTCCAGAGTGACTCCACTAACAGTGTCAGCATGGCAGCAGGAGCCAGAGCAGGAGCAGGAGGTTGGGAATGATCCCAAAGGGTTTTCATGGAATGGCCCTGTGTGAAAAGGAGCTGTTGGCCTCCTTGGCCTGGAAACCACAAGCACTGCAAACTGCAGAGCCACGGCCCACCCCAACTGAAGCACTGGACAGAGACAGGGATGAGATGTGAAAAGGAGAACACTAAAAGGTGTCCCAGAAAGCATGCTGCTGCCAGCTGACACCTCAGGGATGTGGAGCTGAGTCCAGAGCACTGTGGCTGCAGAGCTCTCAGAGGTGCTCTGGTTCCCTTTGGTTCCCTGGCCAGACACCAGGCTGGGTAATAACACTCCACCCACCCACAGTTCCCTCGGCATTTTCTGATCATCAGGATGTTCCCAGCTTCCTGACCTGAAAATGGTTGTGTACTATTTCTGGGTATGTTTAAACAGATGCTGCATTCCAACCCAGATATTGCTTAATTTCAGAGCAGGCAGACATGATCCCTATAGTAAATTTAACTGTTTTTTAAATGCCTTAAAGTAAACCAGAGTTCACACCTTGCTCAGATCACAACCACCCTGTGCCACACTTCAGCACACAACTATGTTACTAGATTATCCAGGTGGAAACAGCCTGCTGAGGCTCAGAGCCCATCTTCTCTTTACACTTATTCTAAATATATTACAGCCACATTATATCAAAACTTTTCAAATCACTGCAGTCCGAGTGGGTAATACCAAATGTGATGAGAGCGGTTGTGAAGGATGCTCATGGGAGCACCAATGGTTTGGGGGGAGAGAGGAGAGAGGTTTCATTGTAACTCCCTGAGAAAGAACAGTGAGGCACAGGGGAATGGGCTCACATTCCCAGTGCAATAGGCACTAAGCACCAATAAGTTATAAATATTTTGCACAATAATCTGTTCTGCCCTCTCCAATCCATGTGAAGCACAGCTCGGGACACCCAAAGAGCACTCCCACATCAGTGCCAGAGCTGCAGCAGGAGCACAGAGCTTGGGACAGCTCTGACATGGAGCAGTCAATCTCTCTGAAGCCACATGTGAACGTGTGGCACTGTGGCAGTTCATGTGCAGAAACCAACCCTCACCTGCCCACACGTGTTCCACCACGGGAGGAGAAGGGCACCGCTCCAAGAACAGTTTTCCAAAGAACTCTTGCTGAAACTCTCTGCTGAGAGCCCTCAAGCTGCCTTCCTTACCTGAGTTACAGAGCCACAAAATCATGGAACAAAGTAATAGTCTCATTTCAGGTTTGGGAAATGCTGCTCTTCAAACAAGCAAAGAAAGGGTATTTTATGAAGAAGCAGCACATGGTGTGTAAAACAAACACCTGCACRTCTCCTGACAGCTGAGGAGTTCAAAGGTACAGAATTTCAAAAGCAATGGCATTCCACAATGAGAAACTGTAGATGTGAGGCCAGCTTGGTAAAGCCAGAAARCAAAATGAAGGCAGGTTTACAGCAGGAGGTTTGTTCCAAGGAAGAGGGAAAAAGCACAAACAGCTGCATTTTACTACTTGGAACYTGCACAGAGGCTCCCAAATTGTTCATCTGCTCAGCCTGATCCTTGGCACWGGTCCCACCTGGAGAGGGTGCCCAGAGCACACTGAAACACTCTCTGCTCGTGTGGAGCAAAC
>NW_026623868.1:146696-149409 GCF_030028575.1 Malurus melanocephalus | reverse complement strand
AGAGGCTGAGGAAGCTCTGCTATGCTCTACAGCACTGAGCACAACAAAAGGAGTATAATTAGCTGGCAAATTGTTCATTAATGTTGTCTTCCTGCAGACATCAGGAACTATTCAAACAGACCTCTTATTATCTACCATTWTTTCTTCTCTCCTCTGCACTTATCCACTTATCCTACCTTTTCCTTCTGTTCAAAGAAATGTCATACTTTTTCTGTTTCTTTTTCTCATCAASAGCAGTTCAGATTTTTGGATACACTCAGACTTTTGGATTCCACTTTACATCTGTCATGACCAATTTTTCTACGTAAGTGCTTTCTTGGCAGAAAGCAATTAAGAAATAYAACTCTCAGAAAAGCCAAGTACTGTAAGAGTAGAAATGCTTTAGTGTGCTAGGGCAATTTATATTCCCTCTAAGCTATTCCTGTGCTTCTAATATATCCTGAAGAACTGCAGCAACTGAGATYTGAAGGATCTGAGATGCAGAATGTATGCAGCTCTTGCAAGCATGCTGGAAGATCAGCAGCAGAATGGCTGGTTTTAACAGGAAGGTTAAAAATGGCAATCACCTTCTTTCAAAACACTTTCAGCTCCTCCTGCTTCTCGAAGAAGACAGGTGAGAATGAAGAAAAATGTTCAGACTGACTTCTGTGGGAATTGAACAGASACAAAACTGTAGAAGAAGAAATCTGTAATTTCTCTCTTCAGATCAGTCAAAAATGGAACTACTGATTTAAYAATAGCTTGGAAAATAGAGGGATTAGTGGTGCATCACTTCCAGAGGCATAATGTGTATACATTCTGCACAGACATGCTGAGTAAGCAAAACCGTGGACTTTGGAAATTTTCTAACTACTGATTCTTCTCTTTGCAGCTTTTCTGTGATTTCTGGTCAAATTTACTGGCATTCTTCATACAAATTACACTAATTCTCAAGTCAAGAATTCTGCAGCAAAGAACTGCTCTTGAAGAACAATGAAATTTCAGTCATCCATCACACACATCATCACCCTGAYGTAACATCCTTTGCTACTGAGCACTGCTCCTGAATTTGCTCTCCTCCATGTGCACACAGCTCATTGCAAAGCAGCACTAAAATAACACAAAATGACTCAYGGCAAAGCAAAAGTCCCCAATTTTCCATTCAGCAAAGACACTCATTTCTGCCATTCCACCCTCTCGTTATCCACATTGTGCACTGGGGTATCAGCCACTCCCAACAGTTCAGAGCAGCCTCAAACCCCACAATAATCCCCACTGTAACCTGAGCACGACACCCTGAGCTCATGGGRCCAGGGACAGTTTGGAACTAAATATTTATCTGACCCTCATGAACCCCCAATAAAACCCTTCTGGGCACACCAACAACAGCTCTCATTTATACAGCGTGGTGCTTGTGTCCAGCTCCCAAAATCACAGCTCCCTCTCTGTGGAGCTTCACTCCCACTCTCTGGGGAGCTGAGAGTGCACATCTTCATTTGCAACATTCCAGAACACTGCAGTTTAAGTTAGCCTCAGTAATAATGCAGGATCAAGGCTGCATTTCAAAATGACATCCCGAAACTGCAGCAGTGCTGTGAAAAGCCTGCTCCCCCAGCAGCGTGCGAGTGTCCTATAAATTGCCAGGGATGGAGGGGATCAGCAGCCCCAGGCACCCCTTTGCCAAGTGCCAGCTCTGTCACATCAGGAGCAGCAGCACACTTTTCTGGACCATGAGGCAGYGCTTTAGGCATGCGGGCTGAGCTCAAACATCACACAGGCGGTGGCAGGGAAATCAAAGTCGTGAAAGGCTCCGCAGGCAGGCAAATAAGATTGCTGGAATGGAATCAGAGAAGGCACGCTGACATTTATTCAGCCTGAATTTTCCAAAGGTACTAAGTACATTCTTTCAACTGGCTGATCCCAGCAGCRCTTACGCTCAAGAAGGCATTAGGCCTGGCAATATGTGACATCATATTTTTCCTTTAATGATTTTCCTATTGTTAGGGAAGAAAGCAAGATCCACTCTAAGAATTCTAAAGGYCACTTTTACGTAATGTGAGGCTGCATTCTGCTGGGTATTAATGAGGATCCTGAGGGGAAACGKGGCTGCGCACTGACCAGAGGGAACYGKAAGCKACTTCATGCTGAGGCCACTGACATGCTAATTAGTGGACATGAACTAGTCCTAATTTCTGTAAATTAATCATCATTTACACCAACACATGTTCTAGCACATTTTCCTTGCTGAGACCAAGAACATTCACACCTGCTCAATTTTCAAGGTTACAAACAACATATTTCTTTGTAACAGGAAGGAGAGCCAAGATTATACTGACTAGTTCATGTGGATCAGTCACTAATATTTACYGCCACATTTTTAGGGTGAGTAATTTAAATTGCAGTCAGTTAAAAATCCAGTGGCTAACTGGATGAAAAATACAACACAGGAAAAAAACTGAAAAGTTTGTTACACACACTTTTTTAAAATTTGTTTGTATTCYGAAATTCTGCACAATTATTTGATTAGAGCAAAAAGGCCAGCACTATCTGCTGCAAATATCTGGTCAGAACTACTAATCCCCATCAAACTGAGGAGCAGAACAAAAGGCAAGAAGAGTTGTGTCCAGCTCTGAGCTGCCAGGAACCCTCTGCCTGTGCTGGGAAAGGAGCACACGGCGCCAGCTCCACCATCAGCTCTGTGGAGAATGGAGCTGGCACTGCCAGCCACAGCTCC